>NW_026533207.1:1944765-2022265 GCF_028296485.1 Oppia nitens
TTGACCAAAAATGCCAATAGTTTTCATCATTGCAATCCTGATATAACCAGTTTATATTGATTATCGTTAAACTAATTAGTATTAATGCCGWCATCTGAGATAATAGATAACGATTGCCCAATATATGTGTRMWATCRCCTACCAGTGCCAATAGATAGGGATCAGTAGTATTGCAAAYAATAATAARTCTAATAATAATTAAAATACAACACAATTTTAATACTATTGCAATCGACACACGTTTCCAACTTAACGGTCGCCTATAGTATTGATCATCAATTGTGGCAAAAAATGTTAGATAATTGCATTGAATATAGTGTTCAAAGTTTTCAATTAAATCTTTAATATTATTGYGATTATTGACATAATTATMAATTAAMAWATAAATAWAWTTGTAAATCAATACACTTGTYGTATARATTAATACATAAATAATCTTAAAAATATTAATTAAGTTTTTGATTACTTTCATWATTAATTTAATTTATATATAAATATATTATCAYAATTAAAAATTAAATWTAATTATATATTTAGWATTGAAAATATATAGTTATTTARATTTTATATATATATTTGATTTTATAATACAATATTTAAACTATAACTATTAATATTGTAGTATTTAAATTAGAAATAATAATTGCATTAATAATTGTATTGAAAAAATAAGTATACTGTATATGATAAATATAATACATATATATATAATACATATATATATAATATATATATATATAATACATAATATAATTTGAAAATATTTTCTAATTTACTTTGATAATTATATTGTAAATTTAATTAAACACAAATTACACAAATAAAAAATTTTTAATTATAATAACTAATATTTAAATATTGATTTTATTTAAATTAATTTTTCACAAAATTAATATATATATTATTAATATTAAGTTGTGACGTGTCTTGAATAGATCGATACGTTTTTTTTAATAAGTCAAATGTGTTATATAAGCTAAATATCCGGTGAATTAATTACATACACACACCTAGTCCTACATTACTTAGTATTAGGAACTGTAGGTAAAAAAAGRGGATTACCKGTTGAAATACATTACTAGGAATTTAGCATAAAAATAGTATATAAAATAAAAAAGTATACAAAAATTACTGGGAATTTAAATATAGAAAATAATTTATAACTAAATTAGTTTTAGATAACGTATTGGATACTACAATATATATATATATATATATATATATTSAATATAAGWTATATGATAAATATTAGTAATAATTAAATTATTTAAATTWAATTAATCTGTTTCATTACAGAGTAATTTTTGGAAAATATATTTTGAATTATTTTTAGTTAAAAAATAATACTAATCATTGAATTGTATGAATAATTTTTTTTAGAAATGAAATAAATTTTAATAATAATAATAAGTATTATTATGGATATATTTATAATWTATATTTGTATATTCATGTAATATACTGTATTTATAAATAAAGTTATTTTTTTTGTTTTATTTTATTWGACTAAWWTTAAATGCAMTCTAACAACTAATTATTAATTTTTATTATRCATATATTTKTGATATTTTACTATTTAATTGTAAGCCATTGACATTATTAATATATATATATATATATATATATATATATATATATATAGAGAGAGAGAGAGAGAGAGAGAGAGTACAGTATATATTATTTTATATTTATAATATTCATGCACTATGTCTATGAGTTATTTTACAAATGAAAAAAATAATTTAAAAAAACAAATTAAAATAAAACAAATTTAATTTCATGAAAATAAAATWATTTTTTGCCCATTAATTATATACTGATATATATATATATATATAACTATTATTTTATTTTTATTTATTATTATTATTAAATAATATACAATATATGCTGAAATAATGTTTAAATATTTTTACTCAAAAATTTCTAATAAAGTTATTTGAAGTTGTTTGAAATATATTATTATTACAGTATTATTAACTTTATATAATTTATTGCATTATCTACTTGTATGCTAATATATTAAAAATTTAAGTAGTTAATAATAATAATAATAATTAAAGTTTATGCTATGTTATTAGGAGTTATATTTCAATTATAATTAAATGTTATATTAGATTTTTGATAAATATATAATTACAAAAATAAGTCTTAACATTAGTTAAATACAATTTTTTATACAATTATTTTTAGTTAAATTTCAATGTTATTAGTATTTGTGCACTCAATCTGTTAACAACTTTTTAATACAATTAATATTCATGTAATTCAAAACCTATTGTTTGCCGTCGATTCAAACCAATGTTAAAATATTTAATTAATTATTTTAATTGTTTACAATTAATATTATTTGCCCACAATTTCTATGTTTATTAATTAATATATGTTTTAATTGAATAAATTAGTTTTATTTAGTTATTGATAAAAATAATTGTGTTTTAAATCCGGACAATCACTCGGACACAGGTCACACAGCAAGACATACCAGTTCGCATCGGGACCTGAATTAACAACAATCAACACAGCAAGACATACCTGTTCGGCTGTTGATAACCAGTTGGTACATCACATATCATTGCAACGGATCTACCCTAAGGGCCGTAACCGCTGTAATAGTGGTGAATCGGGAATCACACACATCATAACTCACACAACTCGGTCCACGACCGCAATAATATTATACATAATTGTTTTTTTTTTGGTAAATTTAAAAAAAAACTTATTAAAAGTTTAGTTTAATATAACAGATAATAGACTTTTACTATTTTTATATATAATAAATCAAAATAAATACAATATTTTTCTATATTAATTAAAATATATAGAATTATATTTAAATTATATAAAAAAAATTTTAAAACAAAATAAGAAATTTAAATTAATTATAAGATTTTTTTTTAGTATTAAATAATAATTAATTTTATTAAAAATTATATTATATATTTCTAAGATTATATTGAAATTTGAAATTGTTTTTGAATTTTGAAACCAAAAAATAATAATTAAATATTAGATATTGTATAGAATAAATATGATATATTTAATGAAAACCAGTTGAGAATGCTACAAAGCATTTCTATATGAACATTTTATCTAAAGTAAATATAAAAAATTAAAATCATATAGTTTAGTATGACAAAATAAATTCAACTTTAGTCATGTGAGGTATCAAATGATTCAATATAACAAAATAAACTTAACTATAGTCATGTAGGGTATCAAATGATTCAGTATAACAAAAAAAATCGTAATTGAAATCTTTTTGTTAAACAATATTAAAAATTTCTTATACATTGCCCGCCATTTTACAGATTTTTTTGTTGTTATTTGGACGCCATTTTTTCTATGTTGTTGATGAAATATCAAAATATTAATACTAATCCACATAGCTTGTAGCCCATAGCAGACAGACAGACATATAGAATTCAGTTATGTACTACTTTGAAGAGTTGGTGAACAAAAATCCTCATATAAATTATAAGCTGTAATAAAATATTATTTTAAATAATTCAGTGAAATTTATATTAAATTAAAATTGTTTTTAAATAAATCATTTATTGCATTTAATTATTAGTTTATACTGTTATATAAGTGTTTGGCAATAATCACTGGAATTGTTATTATTTTTATAAAAATGTTTGGTTTGATAGCATTTTGTAAGTAAACATTTAGATTACAATTAATCATAAAATTAAAATAAACGCAAAAGAAAACTAATAATTATTTTTTTTTTAAATTTAAAAGTCTTTATCGGTGTTTGCAATGCTGTAGTTGGTGTCGTTGTTGGCCTAGAAATCGGTGATTACCCGAACATAACGGACACCAATCAGTGTGGTATCGGTCGTCAGTCTTATCTGATGAACGATCGGTGCTTTAGATTACATACAATTAGTAATTTTATGACCTCTTCCTCAATAATCAACGGAAGGGACGCAAAGAGGGCTGAATTGCCATATATTGTATACATTGAGGAGTGGATAGACAACAAAACCAGGTATTTTGACTTTTTAAATATATATACATCTATTGTATTAATAACTCTCTCTCTCTCTCTCTCTCTCTCTCTCTCTCTCTCTCTCTCTCTCTCTCTCTCTCTCACTCACTATATATAATATATATAATCTGATATTTTATATAAATTCAGTAATCGGTGTACGGGAACTGTACTCAACCAGCACTGGATACTGACTGCTGCCCACTGTTTTGATTACTGTGACAGTTGTTTATATAAAGTTTATGCGGGAATTATAGATATTAGATATCCGGGTATTGATTATGGTATCAAACAATTGATTGTTCATCAAAACTATAATAAATATATTCAAAGCCATTACGACATTGCATTGATTAATGTGAAAACACCGATGAATTTCAGTTCAAACAATGGTTATTATCGGCAGATAAACGGTATTTGTTTGCCGACTATCGATCAAAACAATACCGACTACGAGTACGCCGTAATCGCCGGTTTTGGTCGGACTAAAGGACATGGTTTGAGAGATCAGTTACAAATGGGTTGGATTCGCATCAATCCTATCGATCCAAACGATCCAAATGTTTTATATGCCGTCACATATCCGGAACCGCCTTTTACCGGTTCCCTAGTTTGTAATGTATAGTATTGTTGAAATTTATTATTACAATATATATTTTAGTCAGGGTTAGGTAAGCGAGGGGGGGGGAAAAACCAAAATACCCCATCTAAGATCGATACATTTTGCGATTTTATTCCCCCAGACTTTTTGACCAAATTGGAAAAATTTGTCGATTAAAAACAAGGAGATATGACCCCCTCCCCTCCTCTAAATTTTTTTTGAAATTTTAGTTGATACTAATTTACTAAATGTTTTTATTCTTTTAATATTTATATGAAACTAATTATTGATTAAAACTAAGTAAAATATTTAAAATAACTTTTAAAAAATATTAAATTACAAATTACTTATTTGTTGACAGGAGTAATCATATTACAACTTAAATAAATGTTTAAGATAGTTTAAGAAGTTAGTAAAACAATAAATACTTATATTTTAAAGTTTTTATTAATAATTTTTAAAATTATAAATTAAAAATTTGAAAATATTTTCATTTTTATAATTAATATAAATAAAGCTTTAACAAAACTAGTTAAATAATTAGTATTCAGTCAATATTTGTATAAAAATAATATTTAAAAAACAAAATATTCTTTCGAACTATAAGCATTAATTATTGTTTTAAAAATTAATTATGTTAAAAGTTAAAAATTATAAAAATATTAAAAATAACTCATAGTGTATCATTAATGCTTTTATCAACTATTTTTTAATTTTAAATACATTATTTTATTTTTTGTTAAAATTTAAGTTTTTATTAATTTTTAATTTTATTTAAATATTTATTTTTTGTTAAAATTTTAGTTTTTATTTATTTTTTATATTTTTTGAAATTTTACCTATTTTCCTTGGAATTTATACGGGAACTTATGGGAACTTTATGGAATTTACATAGAAATATTAGGGAAATTATGAGAATTTTAGGGAATTTATCTTGACCACCCCTTGATTTTGGATTTTTGAAAAAATTGCCGTTTAAAAATGTAATAAAAGTCTATGCTTCCCCTATACCCCTAACCAAGATTTTTTTTAAAAAGAATTTTGCAGATTTCACCCCAGTTTACCCCCCCCCCCCTAAAATCCAAAACCTTGCTTTAACCCTGAATTCAATATATCTGTACACTGGTATATATATTATATATTCTTAAATAACAATAAAATATATATTTGTATGTATGTTAGGGTGATTCCGGTGGTCCACTAATACAGTATACCAATGGTAGGGCTGTCCTAATAGGTGTTACCGTTAGGACTATAATTAAATTTGGTTTATGTGTTACATATGAGTCGGTTCGCATGGATTTCATCAGAGTTGCCACAAAAATCAATTGGATTATCGATAAAATTAAAAATAATTAAATAATAAAAATTATAATATTTTAATTAATTAGAAAGTAATGTATTTTTTATTTATGTTAATTTTTTAATGATTTTAATAGTATTATTAGTAAATTGAAAAAATAAATTATTAGTTATATAATTATTATTACTATTATTATATAAATTATATTTTGAATAAACATTATACAGTGTACTAATTAAAATTTTATGATAATTTTTTTTTTAAATATTAATTTATCTAAATGTTAAAAAACTAAAAAAATAAATTTCTGTTTAATGTAACAAATATTAGTTTACTTATAAATATATATATATATATTGAAATAATTACTGATTAGTTAACTAAATTGTAACTAATTTTCAAGTTTATCATTTAGTTTTTGATTTTTTTTCTCCCCATAATATTGTCTATTGATTCACTATTAAAAAAATTTAATACATATTTAATAAAATTTGATGCAATTATAGTATTGTATAATTAAATAAATCAATCATTGATTTTATCAAATATTTATTTTTTTTAATTTTATAATTAATATGCAAAGTAAGCATAAGATATAACAGTCTACTAATGATTACAACAACAAAACAACACATTATATTCAAAAATTAAAATTATATATAATTTATATATAAATATTACATATTATTTAATATTATGTTATTTAAAAATCATAGCCAAAAGTTATACAATTTTTATAAAAAAATATATTTTATAATTATTTTATCTGATATCAACATAAATTAAAAAATAAAATACATAAAATATTGTCATTAATATAATTATTTAATTTTATCAAATACTGTAAATTAAATTCAATAGTGTTAATATGTTAACTCAATTAATAATTGAACTAACAATTGTATTAACAATTGATCCGGATAATATTATTACTAAATTCAATCAGGTAATGTTTTTCAACATTTAATTATAAATATATATATAAATATTTCTAAAATTAATATTAATAATTTATACTATAATAATAATAATAATAATAGTTATATAATATTTATTATATATTATAATCTTTAAAATACTATTTAGACTACAAAATAATTTATATATTCATTTTTTATATTTTTTTAAAGCAATTTACACAAAATATGTTACAATCATTAGTTGAATTCAATCAAAATGATAGTAATTATCAAAAAAAAATTTGATATTATCTATATTTGTGTAAAGTTTGAAAATCATTCAAATTGTTATTATATAGATGATTCAATAATTAATAATAATAATAATAATACATTAGTTCAATTACACGACACTAAATCATTTTATAATAAACGTTTTAATTATAATTTAATTGCATATAAAAACAAAATGTATGCTATTGGTGGTACTTATTTACGTGTTAGTATGATTTTAATTATATTTAATTAAAAATTTTAAAATTTAATTTTACTATTTTATTAAATATTTAATTCTAATTTCATAAGTCAAAGTGCATTGATTTGGTTGAATCATTTAATCCAATGGATGTATCAATTAATTATCAAATATCTTTTCTAACAACACCTAAATGGTTTGTATTATAAATATATTTAATTTTTTTAAATTTAATATTTTAATTTTAATAAAAACATTAAAAATAGTATATTAAATATGTAATGTGTTGTTTTGGCTGTTAGTATCAAGTTCAAAAAGATAGGGTTGGCCTACCAACTCCCAATAACCTATTTTATATATATTGATATATATATATATTAAAAATTTTATATTAATGAATAAAATACTAAGTGACTTTTAATATAGATAGATAGTTTATATTTGCAAAATAAATTAATAGAAATTTGTTAAATGTTAAATTTAAAAAATTAAAAACAATATATATATATATTATATATTTAATTAAATATATATATATAAATAAACTACAATTCAATAAATAATTATTTATAATTTATTTTTTAAAAAGTTTTTCTAGTATTTCTGTATTACATGATATTATCTATGTTTGTGGCGAAAATTATAGCGAAAATAATGGCAAAAATTTGATTACATGCGAAACATACGATAGTCTAACTAATACATGGAATCAAATAAAACCACTTAATATTAATCGTTTTAGATATGCATTGACTACACATTTAGGTTATTTATATGCAATCGGTGGTCAATTTATTAAAAGATATAACGATAATACAAACGAGTGGTCAACTGTGTCTTATTTTGAAAGGGGGTAAATATTTAATAAAAAAAAATAATTTACTTTTATTTATTATATATGTCAAAATAAATTATTAATTTTTTTTAAAATAAAACAATTATAGACAAGTACTATCTGCTATTTCATATATGGATTATATTTATTTTACCTATTATTATACGGGTACTTGTCGTCTATATAAATACAATCCTATAGATAATAAATATGAAATATTATGTAAATATATTTAATTTAATTTTTTTATACAATTTAATTAATATTTTTTTATTAATTAACTTATATTTATTTTTAATTAATTAGATTATTTACGTGATATGTATTACTGTATGTTAATTATCTATAAAGAAACTTTAATCTTTTTTAACAAATCCTGTAATAATGATTCAGGTAATAATAATACATTTTTTTTTTAAAATAATAATAATATTTAAAAAATTTATATTTTATTTTATAATTACAGAATGTTTTGTTAGAATATTGAAAAATGATACTTGGATATATAAAAAATTAAATTTAACAGGCTTAATTATTTCGGTAAATATATTAATATATTAATAATTTATTAATTAATTATGATTTAATATTTATTAATAAAAACTAATTTTGTTTTTTACAATTAATTCAATAGGTTATCAACTTTTCTAACTAAATAATTAAAAATCAAACTAATATAAAAATATTAATTATATTTTTTTATATAATATTATAATTATTATTAATTAATTAAATTTAACTTAAGATAAATTTGAATTTTAAATAATTATTATACAATTTAATATGAACTCTAATTATAAATTTTTAAATAAACATAAATTTATCAAAATTACAATTAAAACTTTTAAAATTAAATTAGTTTATAAAATATATTATTTATTACATTTAATTATTAGTGGACAATAATTTTTAAATATTTTACAAAAAAGTGTTTTTTGCTAATTATTATTTTATACATTGATTTTAAATAAAAAAAATAATATTTTATTTTATTTTCTAATATCATATTATCAATAAATCCATATCATATTATGTAAATTAAAACTGTAATAAAAAAAAATTTTAATACACTAAAATTTTTTATCATGTTTAATACTTTTTAATTAAATTCGTTTATATATATATAAAAAAATATTACTTTAAAAAAACTTAGTATTTTATATTAAGTTACAATTACAAAAAAATATATGTAAAGTTTTTTTTATTAAATAATAAATAGACTAAATAAATATTAATTTATGAAATTTAAGTAATAAAAAGAAATTTAAGTATTTTTTAAAAATTTTATTAAAATTATAACTGTTTTATAAAATATCTATTGATTCAATTATAGTTAATATTTAACTTTCATTAAACTATTATTTAAATAATTGTTAAAAAAATGTTTTGTTTGATAACAATATGTAAGTATTTTTAACTTTATTATTACAATTTAGTTAAATTTGTATCAATATATCATAAAATTAACATAAAAAACAAATAATTTTAAAAAAATAAAGTTATAATCGGTGTTTGCAATGTTGTTGTGTTTGGCCTACAAATCGGTGATTATCCGGACATTACTAATACTACTGACTGTGGTATCGGTCGTGAGTCGCAACTGATGACCGACCGGTGCTTTGAATGGCACAGTAGTCGTGATTTAATGAACACTTCCTCCTCCTTGTCCTCAATAGTCAACGGAAGGGACGCAAAGAGGGCTGAATTGCCATATATTGTATACATCGAGGAGTGGAAAGACAACAAACTCAGGTATTTTGACTTTTTAAATATATATATATATATAYAGTATATATCTATTGTATTAATAACTCTCTCTCTCTCTCTCTCTCTCTCTCTCTCTCTCTCTCTCTCTCTCTCTCTCTCTCTCTCTCTCTCTCTCTCTCTCTCTCTCTCTCTCTCTCTCTCTCWCTCACTCACTTTAAATATGTATATATAATCTGATATTTTATATAAATCCAGTGCTMGATGTACGGGAACTGTACTCAACCAGCACTGGATACTGACTGCTGCCCACTGTTTTGATGAGAGAKCCGACTCTACATATAATATATATGCGGGACTTACAGATATTAGATATCCGGGCATTGAATATGGTATCAATAAAATCATTGAACACGAAAACTATTGGCAATCAGAGGAAGACGACATAGCATTGATTAATGTGAAAATACCGATGAATTTCAGTGCAAACAATGGTTACTATTATCGGCAGATAAACGGTATTTGTTTGCCGACTATCGATCACAACAACACTGACTACGAGTACGCCGTAATCGCCGGTTTTGGTCGGACTGCCGGACATGAATGGAGAGATCAGTTACAAATGGGTTGGGTTCGCATCGATCCTATTGATCCAAACGATCCAAATGTTTTATATGCCGTCACATATCCGGAACCGCCTAACGGTTCTCAAGTTTGCAATGTATAGTATTGTTSAAAATTATATATTTAATACATTTGTTAATTATAATGTTTGTTTGTTTGGTATGTATTGGTTGGTTGGTTGGATTTTTAAGGGTGATTCCGGTGGTCCACTAATTCAGTATACAAACGGTAGGGCTGTCCTAATAGGTGTAACCGTTAGAACTATACTACAATTTGGATTATGTATTACATATGAGTCGAAACTTATGGATTTTACCAGAATTGCCACAAAAGTCGATTGGATTATCCATATAATAAAAAATACAACAAATAATTAAATTTAAATTTATTTATCAAATATTACTATTTTTTAAAACTAATTTTAGTTAAGATAGAGTTAATATTATAACTCTATATAGTTTTAATAGTTTATTTTAGTTTTACATTTATTAAATAATAAATTCTTCTAATCTAATGTTTTATAAATCAAACATTTAATAAACTATACTTTTAAAAAAACACAAAATTATTAAATTGAAATTATCGTAAATTCATAAAATAAATGTTAAACCAAATAAAAAATAATAATTAATTTAATTTTTAAAAAAATTAAAGCAAATCAGGACTAAATTGCTATAAATTGTAAATACATTGATGAGTGGGAATGACAACAAAATTAAGTATTTTGACTATTTTTATATACATATACTATATATATATATAGTAATAATCTATAATTTAATATATAAATCCAAATCTAGGTGTACGGGAACTGTACTAAACCAGCACTGGATACTGACTGCTGACCACTGTTTTGATAATTGTGCCGACTGTAGATATAAAATATTATATATGCGGGACTTATATAGATATTATAGATATCCGGGTATTGATTATGGTATCAATAAAGTCAATTCAATACGAAAACTATTGGCAATCATTAGATCTGAWTAATGTGAAAATAGCAATGAATTTCAAAYATTATATATATATATAAATTATTATAATATAAATTAATTTAAACATAATGTGTTTAAATSTGTTAAAATTACTCGATACTAACATTTAATTAATAAATAACTGATATATATTTAATACACAGTTAGTATAAAATCATAAGTTTTTTTCAAAAATAAATAAATAAATATTACTAAATAATAATAATTTTTCTAATTAATATTAAAAATGTTGTTTAATGTATATATATATAAATTAATTTAAACATAATTTGTTAAAATTACCGGGTACAAACATTTAATTAATTAATAAATAACTTATATTTATTCAATTACATTGTTAATATAAAATCATAAGTTTTTTTTGGAAAAAAATAAATAAATATTACTAAATAATAATATTTTTAAATAATTAATATCAAAAATGTTATTTAAATTAAAAGTTTAATTAAACGACATTTTTTTAATTAATTTATTGTCTCAATTACCTTAATGATGCCGATATTTTTAAATAATTAATTATTGAATAATTAGTTATTTTAATTATTAAAAAAAATCTCCACATAATCATCTTAGTAATAGTACAACTTTTAGATAATAATTATTTTTTTTAATTTCAAATTTATTGATTATAGATTATTTTACAATTATTGTTATTATTTTTATTTAATGAAATTATATGATTTATTTTTAAAATATTAGTTTTTTTGTTTATTTAGACAATTATATATATATATTATATATATATATATATATAACATGAAGCAGTCATTGAAATCAATGGATAATATGATGATTACTCTAGTAGTAGTAGTAGTAGTAGTAGTAGTAGTAGTAATCATTATACTGGACATGTCGTTAATGTGGTCACCTGTAGACGGTTTTCACCATCACCTTAGCCGGAGCCGCGGCCGCGGTCTCCGCCATCATCTGCACCGCCGTTGCCAACAGGACTGGCAATGCGATCGACTATTTTATTGCGATCGCATATATGATATTTGTTTGCTATCGGAGGACAACAATAATGATGATAATTATGAAAACAATGATAACAAATATATTAAAAATTATAATCCTTGGCGTCCTATGGGTTAAACCCTATTTTGGACTAAAATAAATCAATCAATAGTTATATACAGTATATATATATATAATAAATAATAAAAAATAGTCTGTATAATTATGCTATTTGCAATATATATAAATTATAAATATTATAAATTAAAATTATTAAATTAAAATAAATATGAAATATATTATTTATTTTATGATCTGATTTTTCATAAACTATTAAAACAATAAAATCAATACTTGTTTTTCAATACAATTTTTTTATTTAAAAAGTAGATTTTTAATTTGTTGTAATCATGTTATTTACTAATAAAAATAAACTTACTTAATAACAGATATGTTGTTTATTTTTGTTATTAGTGTTATATGTTTAGTATAAATATTGATAAAACATAATATTTTATATTTATAAATTAATATACTGAAATATATGTATATAATTTTATTGTTTTTTTTGGCTAATTCAGTATATATATATATATATATACTGTATATACTATACAACATTAGTTTTATAACATTTTCTAAATAAATATATATATATATATACATCCGTAATCTATTGTTAAATAAACTATACTTTAAAAATAATTTAATATATAAATACAAATCTAGGTGTACGGGAACTGTACTCAACCAGCACTGGATACTGACTGYTGTCCACTGTTTTGATAACTATGACGACTGTTGATATAAAATATATGCGGGAATTATATAGATATTATAGATATCCGGRCATTGATTATGGTATCAATAAAGTCAATTCAATACGAAAACTATTGGCAATCAATATCTCTGATTAATGTGAAGATAGCAATGAATTTCAAACGTGATATATATTTATATAAATTATTATATAATAAATTAATTTAAACTAAATGTGTTAAAATTACCCGGTACTAACATTTAATTAAATAAATAAATAACTGATATATATTCAATTACACAGTTAGTATAAAATCACAAGTTTTTTTATTGAAAAAAATAAAAAAAATATTAAAAATGTTGTTTAAATTAAAAGTTTAATAAAACGACATTTTTTTAATCAATTTATTGTCTTATGATACCGTATTTTTATTTAATTAATTATTGAATTATTAGTTATTTTGATTAAAAAACAAAAAATCTCCACATAATCATTTTATTAATAGAATATTATATATATATTTTTTTGATAAATATAACAAAAAAAGACAACTTTTAAATAATAAGTAATTTTTTTTTAAATTTATTGATTATAGATTATTTTATTATTATTATTGTTATTATTATTTAAATGAAATTATATGATTTATTTTTAAAATATTAGTTTTTTGTTTATTTAGACAATAATATATATTTTATATATATATACAATATAATATATATAACATGAAGCAGTCATTGAAATCAATGGATACTATGATGTTTACTCTAGTAGTAGTAATCATTATACTGGACATGTCGTTAATGTGGKCACCTGTAGACGGTTTTCACCATCACCTTAGCCGCAGCCGCGGCCGCGGTCTCCGCCATCATCTGCACCGCCGTTGCCAACAGGACTGGCAATGCGGTCGACTATTTTATTGCGATCGCATATATGATATTTGTTTGCTATCGGAGGACAACAATAATGATGATAATTATGATAATTATGAAAACAATTATAACAAACGTATTAACAATTATAATCTTTGGCATCCTATGCGCTAAACCCTATTATGGACTAAAATAAATCAATCAATAGTAATATACGGTATATATGTATAATAAATAATTTATTTATTTATTTATTATTAAAAAAATAGTCTGTATAATTATGCTATTTGCAATATATAAATTATAATTATTATAAATTAAAATTATCAATATGAAATATATTATTTATTTTATGATCTGATTTTTTATAATACAAATATAAACTATTATAACAATAATATCAATACTTTGTTTTTTAAAAAAGTAGATTTTTAATTTGTTGTAATCATGTTATTTACTAATAAAAATAAACTTACTTAATAACAGCTATTTTTTATTAGTGTTATATGTTTAGTATAAATATTGATAAAACATAATTTTTTATATTTATACATTAATATACTGATATATATATATATATATATATATATACCAGTATATATATAATTTAATAGTTTTTTTTGGCTAACTCAGTATATATATACTATTGATATACAACATTAACATTTTTAGTTGTATAACATTTTCTAATATGTAATGTTATTTTATTGATGTTAGTGAATGTTTAAAATATTATTAATTGTATTTAATATATTTTTATATATATATATTTTTGGATAAGTGTTATGAGATAAAATTATCTCAAATTAGATCAAATATTTAAAGTACTTTAAACAAAATTTCAATTTTTTAAATTAATAATAATAATAATACATTTAATAAATATGTCTATCAATTATTCTGGCTACTATTATATTATCAAGTTTTTAAAATACAGCGGCAATGGTCACTATAGGATTGCCAATAATTCAAAACATCAGCAAAAATGTCACCAAAAATTAAAAATCTTATTAAATTATTTATTCATATTTTATATAATAATTTTATGTTTTATTAGTTTATTCAATAGTTTTAAATCTGTGTTCAAATCCCAGATACTTATCGACATTCATCTGCTATCCTATTCAATGATTTTTATTAAGACACTGATTGGCAGCTTATTATTGTTGATAAATGGCAAACAAATATATCAACTTTTATGGTCAGTTCATATTAGACATGTTAGACAAAAAATAGATGATAAGGGCTGGTTAGCTGCCATTGTAATTATTGTCGTACACTTGACAATTGTGGCGGTAATGGAAATGCTAGCAATTGTCATTGATGTTTGGATTAATGACCACCAACTAATCCAATGTCTATTAGTTAGACTTATTTATTTGCCACTAGACAATGCTAGATTTATTACCATAACAATTATTGGCTATATTAATCTAATGGTATCAGCTGATATAAAACATACATACATTTAAAATGCATACAACTATCGATAAAATAAGTCAACTGGCCTATCAATTGCATCAGCTTAAATTGATCATGCAACAATTAAATAGTCTATTATGGTTAGACATTGTGAGCATGATAATTTGCTGTACAATTGAATGTGCCTGTTCAATTTG
This sequence comes from Oppia nitens, assembly GCF_028296485.1. Classification (NCBI taxonomy): domain Eukaryota; kingdom Metazoa; phylum Arthropoda; class Arachnida; order Sarcoptiformes; family Oppiidae; genus Oppia; species Oppia nitens. The sequence goes on from NW_026533207.1 coordinate 1,960,404, forward strand.
TCTAATAATTGTATCAAAATTTCAACTTTGGCACGTATTTATACAATTATTAGTAAAGGGATTGATAACATTGGTGGCATTGGTTTATATTGGGTCACTAAACTACCGGGCCTTTACATACGGTATTGATGACCTGGAAAATCGCTTTATCAAAGACAGTGGTTATTTAGGTGTCGCCGAAACACGTAAACAGTATCGACGGGCGTTTGATATCATAAATCGTTTGAAACAATCGTCAAACGATATGTACATCAGTCCGGTAGACAATAGGCGGACACTGGTATCGCATATGGCTTTCAGTATAATCAACATTATTATCACATTATCAATAGTTTTTATAAAATATGAGACAACATAAATAGCAATACATTTAAAAAAAATAGTTATTATTATTAATATTATTAAGTATTGGATAATACTATAAGTTATAGTCTTATAAGTGTAAAAATATTTATCTTATTTTTGTTGTTGGAATTAATTAAATTAATTAAATTAATAAATTCTTTGAAATAAAAAAATATATATATTTATATAATTTATTGTTTCATAAATTTAAAAAAAACTAAAAACAAAATCAATGAATTGAAATTATTAATTTGTAAATTTCATAGAAAAAAATATAATATAAATGTAAAWTTATTTAWTTATTTTTTACATATATATATATATATATCACTAATTATTAATTGTACAGTAATTTTAATAATCATTATTTGGATGACTATCGAGAAAGCTYTGGACAACAGTTTTATCTAAACAAACGACAATCACTTCTCCGCCGTCGCAGCCCTTCTTCGACTTCATTAGTCTATGATCTTTGACTGTCACTGATCTGTGCTCTGAGTACTACTGACTACTGACTACTACTACTACTACTACTACTACTACTACTACTACTACTACTACTACTACTACTACTTTGAAATTAAATAAATAATTTTTTTTATTAAATTTATTATTTAAATATTTATAAAATGTATTTTATTACATAGTATTTGTTAAGATTGAGTAACAAAAACACAAATATATTTTTAAGTTTATTATTAAATAATTTAAAAAAACATATAAAATATCAATTTATGAAATTTAAGTATTTTATGAAAATCATATTAAAATAAAATTGTTTTATAAAAACTACATATTTATTCAATTTTAAATAATATTAATATTTAAATTTCTAATTAAAACTTTTAATGTTTGGATAATTGTTAAAAATGTTTTGTTTGATAGTGTTGTGTAAGTAAACTATTATTACAATTATTATATATTTATAATAAAATTAACACAAAAAAAATAATTATAAAAACTTTTAAAGTCTTTATCAGTGTTTGCAATGTTGTTGATGTTGTTGTGTTTGGCCTACAAATCGGTGATTATCCGGACATTACTAACACTACTGACTGTGGTATCGGTCGTGAGTCGCAAGTGATGACCGACCGGTGCTTTGAATGGCACAGTAGTCGTGATTTAATGGACACTTCCTCAATAGTCAACGGAAGGGACGCAAAGAGGGCTGAATTACCATATATTGTATACATCGAGGAGTGGAGAGACAACAAACTCAGGTATTTTGACTTTTTAAATATATATATATATATATATATATACATGTATATTTTGTATGAATAACTCTCTGGGTGGTTGGTTGGTTGGTTGGTTGGGTGGGTGGGTTGGTGGGTGAGTATAAATCTAGGATAATCTCCAGTAAGGATAAGATAGCTTTATCATATCTCAGCCCCACCACAACCTACCGCCATCCCCTAATAGCGCCTCCAGATCCAACATTGAACATATATATATAGAAATTTATGTTATACTATACTATACTACAGTTCCAGGTGTACGGGTTCGGTACTCAACCGTAATTGGATCGTTACGGCCGGTCATTGTATGGAATATTGTTTGCCGGATGTTTGCAATTGGAAAGTATATCCGGGAATTGTGGACATCAATGATAAAGGAGACGACTATGGAGTCAAACGATTTATAATACATGAAAACTATACGAATCGGGTTAGCGATGACAACGATATTGCATTAATACAAGTCATGAAACCAATGAATTTTACGGCAAAAAGTGGTCAATACTATCGGCACATAAATTCTATTTGTTTGCCGCAAATTGGTCGCAACAACACCGGCGGCGGCTATAAGTATGCATTGATTGCCGGCTTTGGTTTAATAGCTAAAGAAGATAAGTATTACTTAATCGATGATCACATCCAACCTAATCGGCTACAAATGGGTTGGACTCGGGTATTGCCGGTCAAACCGAATGATAATCCCAATCACTTGACGGTCAATGTCTTTCCATTTCCCGGCGGTTCCCATATTTGCAATGTGAGTGAGTGAGTGTTTGAGTGGTGTTTATATATTTTTAAACTAAAATATGAATTAAAAATTATTTTATAATCAATTAATTTAAATTATAGGGCGATTCTGGTGGTCCACTCATAGAATATATCAACGGTAGGGCTGTCCTAATAGGTGTGGCGTCCAGTACTAGGCTATATAAAGTTACTTATAAGTGTGTATTAGAGGAACAGGTGAATATGACATTCATCAAAGTTTTAACAAAAATTAATTGGATTAAACAACAAATTAATGGATAGTTTCAGAGAAAGAGAGAGAGAGAGAGAGAGAGAGAGAGAGAGAGAGAGAGAGAGATTTAATACAATATTAAAATACGGGAAAAATGTTAATTCAATAAATAATTTAATTTGTTTACTATTAGCAATAATATATTATAAAATACAGTTTAATTTACTATTTACTATTATTATTATTATTATTTTAAATACTACTACTGCTGCTGCCACTACCACCACTACCACCACTACCACCACTACCACCACTACCACCACTACCACCACTACCACCACTACCACCACTACCACCACTACCACCACTACCACCACTACCACCACTACCACCACTACCACCACTACCACCACTACTAGATTTAGTTGCCTGACACATATAGTGTTAGTACAGTGTAATAATTAATTACTATATACAGTATAAAAATAATATATCATAACCCCCCCCCCCCACCCACAAATAAATACATTTTATTTTTTGTTTTGTCAGAATAAAAGATAAATTTTAATAGAATTTTTAAAATATTTTTGTTTGTTTGAATAAAAGTTAAATTTAAATAAAATTGTAAAATTAGTTTTGTTGTAAAATATTACAATAAATATTATAACATATTTCCAAATAATTACTGATAATAATCAGATGATTAGTTATCAATTAATTAATTAATTATTTAATAGTTATATAAATATAATAGTATACTATAATCTATATACAGTATAAGTATAAATTTATTATTGTATAACTTTTAAATGTATTTTTATAATTTTTATAGTATTTTTGTGATTACATTATACACATCATTTGTATTAAAATATATATATATATAACTTATTTTAATAATACATGTATTATAATTATAAATAAAAATATTGTGTTTGAAATAAATATTTTTAATAAAACAAATTTTTTAAATATATTTTACTTGTGAATCAAAGTGTAAATGAAATGTTTTTAAAATATTTTTTTATTGACAAATTTAAAACATCAAATTTACATTATTTTAGGAAAATTATTTTTTTACTATAGATATGAAACTGAATTTTATATTTTTGTTATTGAAAATATTGTTTTTAAAAAAATGTAATTTATTAGTGTAGTATATTTTAATTTCATCTACTTTATAAAATATAATACTTATTTAAATACTGTATAATGTATTTATATAATATTTGTATTTTTTTAAAAAAATAAATTATATAAATATTTATATATTTATGATATATTAATATTAATTTAGACATCAATATCATCATCGACTCAATTAACATCATCGGAGACACATTGATACGGCCATCACTCGGACGATGATGTCGTATGGAAATTGGCCACTGATTGCCTAAAAACTGATTTTATTGACCAGTTTTATTGGTTTAAGTGGCCAGTGGTTTATGTTATATATATATATATATATATATATATATATATAGTATAAGTTAGGCTATAATATACAACAATTAATGTTGAATATGATATTTTCTGTTATTCAAAAATTTTCATATTATATATTGTTTACTTATAAAACTGTTTTTTGGTTAAAGGAATCAAATATATGTAATATATATATATATATATTATGTATTAATTCTGTATTTAATTAACAGATTATCAACTTTTCTAACTAAATAATTTAAAAAATCATTGACTAATTACATAATAAAAATAATAATTATTTTTATATAATTTTTATTATTAAAATCATGATAATTAATTTAAAATGAATAAATGTTTGATGTAAAAATTATTTTTATAATTATCAATTAAAAATTGCTAATTAAATATATTTATTAAGATAACATTTAGCTATTGATTGAAATATGTATTATATTTCTAGATATTAAAATAATATAGAAAATAAATAATTTCGTTATGTTTATTATTTTACTTAATTGTTTATATTAAATTACAATTACAAAAATATATTTAAAGTTTTTTATTTAATAATAAAAAACACTTATTAAATAACAATTTCTGAAATTTAAGTATTTTTAAGAAATTTTATTATAATTATAACAGTTTTAAAAACTATCTATTGATTGAATTATAGTTTAATATTTAACTTTTATTAAACTGTTATTTAAATAATTGTCAAAAAAAATGTTTTGTTTGATAGCATTGATGTGTAAGTATTGTTAAGTTTATTATTACAATTTAGTTGTATTTATATCAATATATCATAAAATTAACACAAAAAACAAATAATTTAAGTTATAATCGGTGTTTGCAATGTTGTTGATGTTGTTGTTGTGTTTGGCCTACAAATCGGTGATTATCCGGACATTATTAATACTACTGACTGTGGTATCGGTCGTGAGTCGCAAGTGATGACCGACCGGTGCTTTGAATGGCACAGTAGTCGTGATTTAATGAACACTTCCTCCTCCTTGTCCTCAATAGTCAACGGAAGGGACGCAAAGAGGGCTGAATTGCCATATATTGTATACATCGAGGAGTGGATAGACAACGAAATTAAGTATTTCGACTATTTATATATAATATATACTGTATATTAATAACTAACTTATAATAATAATATCTTGACTTAAATCTCTCTCTCTCTCTCTCTCTCTCTCTCTCTCTCTCTCTCTCTCTCTCTCTCTCTCTGACTATAAATATATATATATATAATGATATTTTATATAAATCCAGTGGTCGTTGTACGGGAACTGTACTCAACCAGCACTGGATACTGACTGCTGCCCACTGTTATAATGACTGTGACAGTTGTTTATATAAAATATATGCGGGAATTATAGATATTAGATATCCGGGCATTGATTATGGTATCAATAGAGTCATTGTTCACGAAAACAATTCACGAGTCAATGACTTAGCACTGATTAATGTGAAAATACCGATGAATTTCAGTGCAAACAATGGTTTTTATCGGCAGATAAACGGTATTTGTTTGCCGACTATCGATCAAAACAATACCGACTACGAGTACGCCGTAATCGCCGGTTTTGGTTTGACTGCCGGAGATGAAAGGAAATCTGAGTTACAAATGGGTTGGATTCGCATCAATCCTATTGATCCAAACGATCCAAATGTTTTATATGCCGTCACATATCCGGAACCGCCTAACGGCACACATCTTTGCAATGTATGTATTATTTCGACAATTATTATATATACTACCGTATGTACGCGCATAAAGCCCCCACTAACAGGTTTTTTAAGTTATAAAAATCAACTTTTAGTATGGTGCTGTAACTCACATATACCCCCCTATACTGGGGCTATATTTGAAGTCGTGGAGTTAGGAAACGATAGGAGGGGGGGATAGTTCAACATAATGTTGCATTTTAGACATTCAATAACTTCAATAGTGGGGGCTATTTGTGAATTCATTAAATCTCCAACTTTTGATGTGTGGCCGTAACTCACATATAGTCCCATAGTTTTATACATTTAGCTCCGGATGCCATAAGGTGGGAGGGGGTCTATATGCGCGTACGGACGGTAATATGAACAAAAAAAATGTTTGTTTGTATATATGTATGTTAGGGTGATTCCGGTGGTCCACTAATACAGTATACAAACGGTAGGGCTGTCCTAATAGGAGTCGCTGTTAGAGTTAACGGAATATTTGGATTATGTAATCAATATAATAGGATTGAAATGGATTTCATCAGAGTTGCCACAAAAATCAATTGGATTATAGATATAATCAAAAAATACAACAAATAAATAATTAATTAAAATATTATTTCACAATTTTTTTAATTGTTTTAATAGTTTATTATTAAAAAATAATTTTATTATTAGAATTTACCTAAAAGTTAAATATTATAGTTATGAATCATAACTTATGATTAAATACCGGACTATTAGTATATCATTTATAACTATTAGATCAATTAAAATAAGTCGATTAAAATCAAGATAATTAATTTAAATCAATAAATAATTAATAAGTAAAAATAATAATTTTTATAATTATTTAATTAAATATTGTTAAATAAATATTTTCATTAATATAATATTTTAACTATTGATTGAAATATGTATTATATTTCTAGATATTAAAATAATGTAGAAAATATAAATCAAATATATGTAATATATATATATATATATATATATATATATTATGTATTAATTCTGTATTTAATTAACAGATTATCAACTTTTCTAACTAAATAATTTAAAAAATCATTGACTAATTACATAATAAAAATAATAATTATTTTTATATAATTTTTATTATTAAAATCATGATAATTAATTTAAAATGAATAAATGTTTGATGTAAAAATTATTTTTATAATTATCAATTAAAAATTGCTAATTAAATATATTTATTAAGAAAACATTTAGATATTAATTGAAATATGTATTATATTACTAGATATTAAAATAATTTATAAATTAAATAAATTAATTTTTTATATCTATTATTAAACTTAGTTGTTTATATTAAGTTACAATTACAAATATATATGTAAAGTTTTTTATTTAATAATAAAAAAGACATATTAAATAACAATTTATGAAATTTAAGTATTTTTAAGAAATTTAATTATAATTATAACTGTTTTATAAACTATCTATTGATTCAATTATAGTTAATAATTTAACTTTTATTAAACTGTTATTTAAATAATTGTCAAAAAAAATGTTTTGTTTGATAGCATTGATGTGTAAGTATTGTTAAGTTTATTATTACAATTTAGTTGTATTTATATCAATATATCATAAAATTAACACAAAAAACAAATAATTTAAAAAAAAATTTAAGTTATAATCGGTGTTTGCAATGTTGTTGATGTTGTTGTTGGCCTACAAATCGGTGATTATCCGGACATTATTAATACTACTGACTGTGGTATCGGTCGAGAGTCGCAACTGATGACCGACCGGTGCTTTGAATGGCACAGTAGTCGTGATTTAATGAACACTTCCTCCTCCTTGTCCTCAATAGTCAACGGAAGGGACGCAAAGAGGGCTGAATTGCCATATATTGTATACATTGAGAAATGGAAAGACAACGACAAGTATTTCGACTATTTTTATATATTAATAGATAATTTATAACTAATTATTATTATTATTATTAATAACTTCACTTAACTCTCTCTCTCTCTCTCTCTGACTATATATATATATAATCTGATATTTTATATAAATCCAGTACTCGATGTACGGGAACTGTACTCAACCAGCACTGGATACTGACTGCTGCCCACTGTTATGAGGAATGTGACAATTGTTTATATAAAATATATGCGGGAATTATAGATATTAGATATCCGGGCATTGATTATGGTATCAATAGAGTCATTGTTCACGAAAACAATTCAGCTGTCAATGACTTAGCACTGATTAATGTGAAAATACCGATGAATTTCAGTACAAACAATGGTTACTATTATCGGCAGATAAACGGTATTTGTTTGCCGACTATCGATCAAAACAATACCGACTACGAGTACGCCGTAATCGCCGGTTTTGGTTTGACTGCCGGACATGAAAGGAAATCTGAGTTACAAATGGGTTGGATTCGCATAAACCCTATTAACCCAAACGATCCAAACATGTTATATGCCGTCACATATCCGGAACCGCCTAACGGCTCACATCTATGCAATGTATGTATTGTTTTGACAATTATTATTTATATATTATTAAGGGTTAAGCAAGTTTTTTTTTTGGATTTTAGGGAGGGGGGTCTTTAGGAGGTAAAATGACAAAAATCTTAGAGGTGTAGTGTGGTGTAGATCTCAAAAAAAATTCTTCAAATTTTTAAATATTCCCATATAAATTCCTTAAAATTTCCTAAATTCCCACGAAAATAGGTAAATTTCTCTATAATTAATAAAAACTTAAATTTTAACTAAAATTTTAAAAATAAAATTAGATTTAGTTAAAATTTTGAAATACTTATAAAAATAACAATAAGATAATTATTTTTAAACAATATTCTACTTATAACATTAATTTTATTAATAAAAATTAATGCTAAAGTTAGTTACAAATTTTTATTTTTTAAATATTATTTTTATATAAATATTGACTCAATACTAATTATTTAACTTAATTTTAGTTAAAGTTTTAATTAAAATTATTATAAAATTACATTAATACAACTAAGATTTCAAAAATTTTTAATAAAATCTTAATCATATACTTTGATATTTATATATATTTTATATGCTTATCATATGTTTTACTAACTTTATTTTTTTTAAAATTCTATTTAAATTTTAATACCATTACTGTCTTAATACAAATAGTTAATTTTTAAATTAAAATTTTATATTTTAACGTAATTTTAGCTATTTTTTCTTATTTTTAATTAATAATTTCATTCATATAAGTTATAAATACATAATAACATATAATAAAATATTATCATTTAAATTGAATTTTTTTGTAAAACTTTATGGGGAGGGGAGGGGAGGGGTTCAAAGGACTATATTTTCCATTTGGTTAATAAAGTTTGGGCTGTAAAATACTAAAATTTCGATCTTAGAGGGGGTATTTTAGCTTTACCTCCTATCCCCTTGCTTGACCCTGATATTAATATCTAAAAAAACGTTTGTTTGTATGGTTGGTTGGTTAGGGTGATTCTGGTGGTCCAATAATACAGTATACAAACGGTAGGGCTGTCCTAATAGGAGTCACTGTTAGAGGTAACGGAATATTTGGATTATGTATAACAGATGAACCAATGAAAATGCAATTCATAAGAGTTGCCACAAAAATCAATTGGATTATCGATATAATCAAAAAATACAACAAATAAATAATTAATTAAAATATTAATTCACAAATAGCTTATTATTAAGGAAAACAAATTATTATTAGAATTTACCTAAAAGTTAAATATTATAGTTATAATCAAATACCGGACTATTAGTATATCATTTATAACTATTAGTTCAATTAAAATCAAGATAGTTAATTTAAATTAATAAATAATTTTTATAATTATTTAATTAAAAATTGTTAAATAAATATTTTCATTAATATAATATTATAGCTATTGATTGAAATATGTATTATAATCTAGAAATTAAATAATTTCGTTTTTTTATTATTTTACTTAATTGTTTATATTAAATTACAATTACAAAAATATTTGTAAAGTTTTATATTTAATAATAAAAAAGACATTAGAAATCAATTTTCTGATTTTATTGGCCAGTTTTATTGGTTTAAGTTTTATTTTTTATATATATAGTATAAGTTAGGATATAATATACAACAATTAATGTTGAATATTATATTTTCAGTTATTCAAAAGTTTTCATATTATATATTATTTACTTATAAAACTGTTTTTTGGTTAAAGTAATCAAATATATATAATATATTATGTATTAATTCTGTATTTAATTAACATGTTATCAACTTTTCTAACTAAATAATTTAAAAATGAGTGACTGTTTACATAACAAAAATAATAATTATTTTTATATAAGTTTTATTATTAAAATCATGATAGTTAAGTTAAAATGAATAAATGTTTGATGTAAAAATTATTTTTATAATTATAAATTAAAAATTGTTAATTAAATATATTTATTAAGATAACATTTAGCTATTGATTGAAATATGTATTATATTACTAGATATTAAAATAAAATAAAATTAAAATAAATTTATTTCTTATATATTTATTATTAAACTTAATTGTTTATATTAAATTACAATTACAAAAATATATGTAAATTTTTTTTATTAAATAATAAAAAAGACATATTAAATAACAATTTATGAAATTTAAGTATTTTAAAGAAATTTTATTATAATTATAACTGTTTTAAAAACTATCTATTGATTGAATTATAGTTTAATATTTATCTTTCATTAAACTGTTAGTTAAATAAATGTCAAAAAAATGTTTTGTTTGATAGCATTGATGTGTAAGTATTGCTAAGTTTATTATTACAATTTAGTTGTATTTATATCAATATATTATAAAATTAACACAAAAAAAAATTAAAGTCTTGATCGGTGTTGTGTTTGGCCTACAAATCGGTGATTATCCGGACATTACTAATACTACTGACTGTGGTATCGGTCGTGAGTCGCAACTGATGACCGACCGGTGCTTTGAATGGCACAGTAGTCGTGATTTAATGAACACTTCCTCCTCCTTGTCCTCAATAGTCAACGGAAGGGACGCAAAGAGGGCTGAATTGCCATATATTGTATACATTGAGAAATGGAAAGACAACGACAAGTATTTCGACTATTTTTATATATTAATAGATAATTTATAACTAATTATTATTATTATTATTAATAACTTCAATTAAACATCTCTCTCTCTCTCTCTCTCTCTGACTATAAATATATATAATATATTATATATAATCTGATATTTTATATAAATCCAGTACTCGATGTACGGGAACTGTACTCAACCAGCACTGGATACTGACTGCTGCCCACTGTTATGAGGAATGTGACAATTGTTTATATAAAATATATGCGGGAATTATAGATATTAGATATCCGGGCATTGATTATGGTATCAATAAAGTCATTAAACACGAAAACAATTCAGATGTCAATGACTTAGCACTGATTAATGTGAAAATACCGATGAATTTCAGTGCAAACAATGGTTACTATTATCGGCAGATAAACGGTATTTGTTTGCCGACTATCGATCAAAACAATACCGACTACGAGTACGCCGTAATCGCCGGCTTTGGTTTGACTGCACATCTTGAAAGAAAATCTGAGTTACAAATGGGTTGGATTCGTATCAATCCTATTGACACCCAAAACGATCCAAACATGTTATATGCCGTCACATATCCGGAACCGCCTAACGGCACACATCTTTGCAATGTATGTATTGTTTCGACAATTATTATATATACTACCGTATGTACGCACATATAGCCCCCCCCTAACAGGTTTTTAAAGTTATAAAAATCAACTTTTAGTATGGGGCCGTAACTCACATACACCCCCCTATACTGGGGCTATATTTGAAGTCGTGGAGGTAGGAAACGATAGGAGGGGGGGGGATAGTTCAACATAATGTTGCATTTTAGACATTCAATAACATCAATAGTGGGGGCTATTTGTGAATTCATTAAATATCGAACTTTTGATGTGTGGCCGTAACTCACATATAGTCCCATAGTTTTATACATTTAGCTCCGGATGCCATAAGGTGGGAGGGGGGGTCTATATGCGCGTACGGACGGTAATATGAACAAAAAAAATGTTTGTTTGTATTGTATGTATGTTAGGGTGATTCTGGTGGTCCACTAATACAGTATACAAACGGTAGGGCTGTCCTAATAGGAGTCAGTGTTAGAGTTACGGGAATATTTGGATTGTGTAAAGATTATGATTATATTAAAATGAGTTTCATCAGAGTTGCCACAAAAATCGATTGGATTATAGATATAATCAAAAAAATATAACAAATAAATGATTAATTAAAATATTTTTTAAAATTGTTTTAATAGTTTATTATTAGAATTTACCTAAAAGTTCAATATTATAGTTATAATTAAATACCGGACTATTAGTATATATCATTTATAACTATTAGATCAATTAAAATAAATCGATTAAAATCAAGATAGTTAAATTAAATGAATAAATAATTTTTATAATTATTTAATTAAATATTTTTAAATAAATATTTTCATTAATATAATATTATAGCTATTGATTGAAATATGTATTATATTTCTAGATATTAAAATAATATAGATAATAAATAATTTCGTTATGTTTATTATTTTACTTAATTGTTTATATTAAATTACAATTACAAAAATATATGTAAAGTTTTTTATTTAATAATAAATAAACACATCAAATATCAATTTCAGAAATTTAAGTTATTTAAAAAAATTTTATTATAACAACTATTAAATAAATTAATTTTTTATATCTATTATTAAACTTAGTTGTTTATATTAAGTTACAATTACAAAAATATATGTAAGGTTTTTTATTTAATAATAAAAAAGACATATTAAATAACAATTTATGAAATTTAAGTATTTTTAAAAAATTTAATTATAATTATAACTGTTTTATAAACTATCTATTGATTCAATTATAGTTAATAATTTAAAATTCATTAAACAATAATTTAAATAATTGTCAAAAAATGTATTGTTTGATAGCATTGATGTGTAAGTATTGTTAACTTTATTATTACAATTTAGTTGTATTTATATCAATATATCATAAAATTGACACAAAAAACAAATAATTTTTAAAAATTTAAGTTATAATCAGTGTTTGCAATGTTGTTGATGTTGTTGTTGTGTTTGGCCTACAAATCGGTGATTATCCGGACATTACTAATACTCCGGACTGTGGTATCGGTCGTGAGTCGCAACTGATGACCGACCGGTGCTTTGAATGGCACAGTAGTCGTGATTTAATGAACACTTCCTCCTCCTTGTCCTCAATAGTCAACGGAAGGGATGCAAAGAGGGCTGAATTGCCATATATTGTATACATTGAGCAATGGGTGGACAACAAATACAGGTATGATTTCAATTATAATAATTATAGGGTGTTTGGTTGGTTGGGTTGGGTTGGTGGGTGAGTATCAATCTAGGATTTTTATCCAGTAATTTCCAGTAAGAAAACGATTTTTTAAACATCTCGCAGCCCACAAGTATTTATTGTTTTACTAACTTTATTTATCTTAAACTTAAACTATTTAACTCTCTCTTTTTTTTACAAAATTTTTTAGTTGAATATTTTTTTTAATTAAAATAATGTTAGTTTTAGATGTGTTTTTTACTTGATTTTAACTGTTAATAATCATAATTAGATTCTTATGATTTAAAAAAAAACATTTACTAAAATAGTATCGATTAAAACTAAAATTTTTTATAAACTTCAAAGAATGTTTTAGGCGCCCAAATTTTAGGGGGAGGGGGGAGGGAAGGGTTATTTATACTTGTTTTTAAGCTACAATTTTTCCCATTTGGTCAAAATGAAAAAGTCTGGGATGGTCAAATCCTAAAAGCTCAATCTTAGGAAGGGGGGGCAATTTGGCTTGACCTCACCCTACCCCACCCCCTTGCTTAACCCTGATATATATATATATATATATATATATATATGATATACTATAATACAGTTCCAGTTGTACGGGTTCGGTACTCAACCGTAATTGGATCGTAACGGCCGGTCATTGTATAATAGATTGTTTGCCAGATGTTTGCAATTGGAAAGTATATCCGGGAATTGTGGACATCAATGATAAAGGAGACGACTATGGAGTCAAACGATTTATAATACATGAAAACTATACGAATGGGGTTAGCGATGACAACGATATTGCATTAATACAAGTCATGAAACCAATGAATTTTACGGCAAAAAGTGGTCAATATTATCGGCAACTAAATTCTATTTGTTTGCCGCAAAATGGTCTCAACAACACCGGCGGCGGCGGCTATAAGTATGCATTGATTGCCGGCTTTGGTTTAATGGCTAAAGAAGATAAGTATTACTTAATCGATGATCACATCCAACCTAATCGGCTACAAATGGGTTGGACTCGGGTATTGCCGGTCAAACCGAATGATAATCCCAATCACTTGACGGTCAATGTCTATCCATTTCCCGGCGGTTCCCATACTTGTAATGTGAGTGATTGATTGAGTGGGGTTTATATATTTTTAAACTAAAATATGAATTAAAAATTATTTTATAATCAATTATAGGGCGATTCTGGTGGTCCACTCATCCAGTATACCAACGGTAGGGCTGTCCTAATAGGTGTGGCGTCCAGTACTAGGATATATAAAGTTACTTATAAGTGTGTATTAGAGGAACAGATGAATATGACATTCATCAAAGTGTTAACAAAAATTAATTGGATTAAACAACAAATTAATGGATAGTTTCAGAAAGAGAGAGAGAGAGAGAGAGAGAGAGAGAGAGAGAGAGAGAGAGATTTAATACATTATTAAAATGTTAATTCAATAAATAATTTAATTTGTTTACTATTAGCAACAATATATTGTACTATAAAATACAGTTTAATTTATTTGTTAGTATTATTTATAGTATTAATATTATTATTATTATTTTAAGTACTACTACTACTGCTGCTGCCATTACCACTACTACCACTACTACCACTACCACCACTACCACCACTACCACCACTACCACCACTACCACCACTACCACCACTACCACCACTACCACCACTACCACCACTACCACCACTACCACCACTACCACCACTACCACCACTACCACCACTACCACCACTACCACCACTACCACCACTACCACCACTACCACCACTACCACCACTACCACCACTACCACCACTACCACCACTACCACCACTACCACCACTACCACCACTACCACCACTACCACCACTACTAGATTTAGTTGCCTGACACATATAGTGTTAGTACAGTGTAATAATTAATTACTATATACAGTATAAAAATAATATATCATAACCCCCCCCCCACCCACAAATAAATACATTTTATTTTTTGTTTTGTCAGAATAAAAG
Organism: Oppia nitens; assembly: GCF_028296485.1. Lineage (NCBI taxonomy): Eukaryota > Metazoa > Arthropoda > Arachnida > Sarcoptiformes > Oppiidae > Oppia > Oppia nitens. The sequence continues at coordinate 1,975,492 of NW_026533207.1, forward strand.
ATAAATTTAAATAGAATTTTTAAAATATTTTTGTTTGTTTGAATAAAAGTTAAATTTAAATAAAATTTTAAAATTAGTTTTGTTGTAAAATATTACAATAAATATTATAACTTATTTCCAAACAATTACTGATAATAATCAGATGATTAGTTATCAAATAATTAATTAATTATTTAATAGTTATATAAATATAATAGTATACTATAATCTATATATATAAGTATTAATTTATTAATTTATAACTTTTAAATGTATAGTAAGTTTTTTTAGTATTTTTGTTATTATATTATACAAAGCATTTGTTTTAAAATATTAAAATATATTTATATATATAACTTATTTTAATAATACATGTATTATAATTATAAATAAAAATATTGTATTTGAAATAAATATTTTTAATAAAACAATTTTTTTGTAAATCAACGTGTAAATGAAATGTTTTTAAAATATTTTTTTATTGACAAATTTAAAAAATCAAATTTACATTATTTTAGTAAAATTATTTTTTTACTATAGATATGAAACTGAATTTAATATTTTTGTTATTGAAAATATTGTTTTTTAAAAAATGTAATTTATTAGCGTAGTATATTTTTTTAATAAATTATAAATATATATATATTATATATATTTATGATATATTAATATTAATTTAGGCATTAATATCATCATCGACTCAATTAACATCATCGGAGACACATTGATCCGGCCATCACTCGGACGATGATGTCGTATGGAAATTGGCCACTGATTGCCTAAAAACTGATTTTATTGRCCAGTTTTATTGGTTTAAGTGGCCAGTGGTTTAAGTTTTATTTATATATATATAGTATAAGTTAGGCTATAATATACAACAATTAATGTTGAATATTATATTTTCTGTTATTCAAAAATTTTCATATTATATATTATTTACTTATAAAACTGTTTTTTGGTTAAAGGAATCAAATATATGTAATATATATAAAGTGTGTTTCAATCGTATAAAACCACAACAAAAAAATTGAATAACTTTTGATAGGATTGAGATTTTTTAATGAAATTTTAGATAATAAAACTTCAAACATTTTTACATCTGTTGATGTGTTTATATGTCATACCGTAACAATGGTTTGTCCGCACCGCGCGATTTAACTAAAAATAGCGTTTAACTCGTATAAAACCAGTCGCGAGACGTATAAGAAATCAATACTATTTCTCTCAAAGTTTTTCATTGTTGAAGTGGTCTTAATTAGACATTTATGTGATTTTTTATACGTATAACCAATTAAAACAAAATTTTTTGATAAATTTTATAAAATATATACTACAATTAATAAAAGTTATAAATATCTTTAAAGTACAATATGATTTGATGAAAATATCAACAACTAAATATAGGATTATTTAATACTATAACAAATTAATGCTAATTTATTGAAATTTTTAGTAACGTAGGTTTAGTTGTTGATATTTTCATCAAATCATATTGTACTTTAAAGATATTTATAACTTTTATTAATTGTAGTATATATTTTATAAAATTTATCAAAAAATTTAGGCTATAATATACAACAATTAATGTTGAATATTATATTTTCTGTTATTCAAAAATTTTCATATTATTTATTATTTACTTATAAAACTGTTTTATTTTTGGTTAAAGAATCGAATATATGTAATATATATATATATATTATGTATTAATTCTGTATTTAATTAACAGATTATCAACTTTTCTAACTAAATAATTTAAAAAATCATTGACTAATTACATACTAAAAATAATAATTATTTTTATATAATTTTTATTATTAAAATCATGATAATTAATTTAAAATGAATAAATGCTTGATGTAAAAATTATTTTTATAATTATCAATTAAAAATTGCTAATTAAATATATTTATTAAGAAAACATTTAGATATTAATTGAAATATGTATTATATTACTAGATATTAAAATAATTTATAAATTAAATAAATTAATTTTTATATCTATTATTAAACTTAGTTGTTTATATTAAGTTACAATTACAAATATATATGTAAAGTTTTTTATTTAATAATAAAAAACACTTATTAAATAACAATTTATGAAATTTAAGTATTTTTAAGAAATTTTATTATAATTATAACTGTTTTAAAAACTATCTATTGATTGAATTATAGTTTAATATTTAACTTTTATTAAACTGTTATTTAAATAATTGTCAAAAAAAATGTTTTGTTTGATAGCATTGATGTGTAAGTATTGTTAACTTTATTATTACAATTTAGTTGTATTTATATCAATATATTATAAAATTAATACAAAAAAAATTAAAGTCTTGATAGGTGTTGTGGTTGGCCTACAAATCGGTGATTATCCGGACATTATTAATACTACTGACTGTGGTATCGGTCGTGAGTCGCAACTGATGACCGACCGGTGCTTTGAATGGCACAGTAGTCGTGATTTAATGAACACTTCCTCCTCCTTGTCCTCAATAGTCAACGGAAGGGACGCAAAGAGGGCTGAATTGCCATATATTGTATACATTGAGAAATGGAAAGACAACGACAAGTATTTCGACTATTTTTATATATTAATAGATAATTTATAACTAATTATTATTATTATTATTAATAACTTCACTTAACTCTCTCTCTCTCTCTCTCTCTGACTATAAATATATATATTTAATCTGATATTTTATATAAATCCAGTACTCGATGTACGGGAACTGTACTCAACCAGCACTGGATACTGACTGCTGCCCACTGTTATGAGGAATGTGACAATTGTTTATATAAAATATATGCGGGAATTATAGATATTAGATATCCGGGCATTGATTATGGTATCAATAGAATCATTGTTCACGAAAACAATTCAGCTGTCAATGACTTAGCACTGATTAATGTAAAAATACCGATGAATTTCAGTACAAACAATGGTTACTATTATCGGCAGATAAACGGTATTTGTTTGCCGACTATCGATCAAAACAATACCGACTACGAGTACGCCGTAATCGCCGGTTTTGGTTTGACTGCCGGACATGAAAGGAAATCTGAGTTACAAATGGGTTGGATTCGCATAAACCCTATTAACCCAAACGATCCAAACATGTTATATGCCGTCACATATCCGGAACCGCCTAACGGCTCACATCTATGCAATGTATGTATTGTTTTGACAATTATTATTTATATATTATTAAGGGTTAAGCAAGTTTTTTTTTTGGATTTTAGGGAGGGGGGTCTTTAGGAGGTAAAATGACAAAAATCTTAGAGGTATAGAGTGTGGTGTAGATCTCAAAAAAAATTCTTTATATTCCTAAATATTCCCATATAAATCCCTTAAAGTTACCTAAATTCCCATATAAATTCCCACGAAAATAGGTAATTTCTACTTAAATTACGTTATTTTTTAATATATTTTATTTGATTAATAAAAACTTAAATTTTAACTAAAATTTTGAAATACAAAGGACTATATTTTCCATTTGGTTAATAAAGTTTGGGCTGTAAAATACTAAAATTTCGATCTTAGAGGGGGTATTTTAGTTTTACCTCCTATCCCCTTGCTTGACCCTGATATTAATATCTAAAAAAACGTTTGTTTGTATGGTTGGTTGGTTAGGGTGATTCTGGCGGTCCAATAATACAGTATACAAACGGTAGGGCTGTCCTAATAGGAGTCACTGTTAGAGGTAACGGAATATTTGGATTATGTATAACAGATGAACCAATGAAAATGCAATTCATAAGAGTTGCCACAAAAATCAATTGGATTATCGATATAATCAACAACAAAAAAATACAACAAATAAATAATTAATTAAAATATTAATTCACAAATAGTTTATTATTAAGGAAAACAAATTATTATTAGAATTTACCTAAAAGTTTAATATTATAGTTATAATCAAATACCGGACTATTAGTATATCATTTATAACTATTAGTTCAATTAAAATCAAGATAGTTAATTTAAATTAATAAATAATTTTTATAATCATTTAATTAAATATTGTTAAATAAATATTTTCAATAATATATTAGGTGTTGTTCACATATTACGTTCGCACTTGAGGGGGGGGGGGTTAGCCAAAGCGAACTTTTGCGAACGAGGGGGAGGGGAGGGGTAGAGACTTTAAGAACGTTCGCATTTAGGTAATATCTTATTTTTTGTATATATGTTAAGGATAAGCAATCGTAATTTTTTAAATGACTACATGCGAACAATTGCGAACATAGGGGAGGGAGGGGGTCTAGATTTCTTAAAAAGTGCGAACGTAATATGTGAACAACGCCTTATAGCTATTGATTGAAATATGTATTATAATCTAGAAAATAAATAATTTCGTTATGTTTATTATTTTACTTAATTGTTTATATTAAATTACAATTACAAAAATATATGTAAAGTTTTATATTTAATAATAAAAAAGACATTAGAAATCAATTTCTAAAATTTATGTATTTTTAAAAAATTTTATTATAATTATAACTGTTTTGCTTATATTGATTCAATTATAGTTAATATTTAACTTTAAATAAACTATTAATTAAATAATTGCTAAAAATGTTACAAAATGATAGCATTATGTAAGTATTGTTAACTTTATTATTACAATTTAGTTGTATTTATATCAATATATTATAAAATTAACACAAAAAGCAAATAATTAAAGTTATAATCAGTGTTTGCAATGTTGTTGTGTTTGGCCTACAAATCGGTGATTATCCGGACATTACTAATACTACTGACTGTGGTATCGGTCGTGAGTCGCAACTGATGACCGACCGGTGCTTTGAATGGCACAGTAGTCGTGATTTAATGAACACTTCCTCCTCCTTGTCCTCAATAGTCAACGGAAGGGACGCAAAGAGGGCTGAATTGCCATATATTGTATACATTGAGAAATGGAAAGACAACGACAAGTATTTCGACTATTTTTATATATTAATAGATAATTTATAACTAATTATCATTATTAATAATAGCTTCACTTAAACATCTCTCTCTCTCTCTCTCTCTCTCTCTCTCTCTCTCTCTCTCTCTGACTATAAATATATATATAATCTGATATTTTATATAAATCCAGTACTCGATGTACGGGTAATGTATAAGAATTAAATTCTAATAAAAGTTAAATTTAAATAAAATTTTAAAATTAGTTTTGTTGTAAAATATTACAATAAATATTATAACTTATTTCCAAATAATTACTGATAATAATCAGATTATTAGTTATCAATTAATTAACTAATTATTTAATAGTTATATAAATATAATAGTATACTATAATCTATATATAAGTATTAATTTATAATTTTATAACTTTTAAATGTATAGTAAGTTTTTTTAGTATTTTTGTTATTATATTATACAAAGCATTTGTTTTAAAATATTAAAATATATTTATATATATATAACTTATTTTAATAATACATGTATTATAATTATAAATAAAAATATTGTGTTTAAAATAAATATTTTTAATAAAACAAATTTTTTAAATATATTTTACTTGTGAATTAAAGTGTAAATGAAATGTTTTCAAAATATTTTTTTATTGACAATTTTAAAAAATCAAATTTACATTATTTTAGTAAAATTATTTTTTTACTATAGATATGAATCTGAATTTTATATTTTTGTTATTGAAAATATTGTTTTTTTAAAAAATGTAATTTAGCTTATAGTTTACAAAATAATAATTTAAATATTTAACTAAAATCACGTAATATAATATAAATATATAACTAAATTTTATAATAATTTATAAATTTATTATTTTTACAAAAAAAATATTTTACTATTAAAAGTTAAAGTTATTACATTAATAATATATAAAAATTATTGTTTTATAAACAACAATTTTAAAAATATTTTTTTTTAAAATCACGTATATATATTAAATATTTAAATATAATAATAATAATTTTTAAAAAATATTTTAGTAGTTTTATATTAGTTTTATTTAACAGTTAAAAATATATATTTAAAATTTTTTTTATTTAGTATCTAAAACTATTTTTTTAACCATCAAGTTATTGAATTGTGAGAAATATTGTTATTTAATATTTAAAATACATTTTAAAAAAAAACAATTAAATAATTAATTTTATCAATTAATTTTAAGTGATAGTGTGATAATGATTACTAAATTACTAATTGGACTACTAATTGCAATTGACCCGGATATTGTTAGCGCAAATAATAAGGTATTTATAATTATTTTTGTTGTAATTAATGTTGATATTTATTAATAAAAGCATTAGAAATATTTATTATAATTATGAATTAAATAAAATAAAAATGATTACTTGATTACTCATAAGTTTTACAAATATTCAAAATAAAAGTTATATTATAGTTTTTGATCTTAAGTTTTGTTTTAAGTTTTGTTTTAAGTTTTGTTTTAAGTTTTGTTTTAAGTTTTGTTTTAAGTTTTGTTTTAAGTTTTGTTTTAAGTTTTAAGTGTTTAAGTTATACAATAGTATAGTATACTTTATACCACTATATATATATATATATATATACCTGTATAGTACTGTATATAAATTTATATCTAATATATATATACTATATATCAGTGATAAATGTTAAGTGTTATCATGATAACTTTTTCATTTAGCTATCAGACCTTGTTTATGGCACATATAAAATTTAAAATTATAAATATATATCATTAATTTTTGTGTGTATGTTTTAATTTTATCCAGGATCTTTACATAAATTATAATAAAAATATTTTTTTAGTATTTGTAACTTTTATCACTATATAAACTGTATAAATTGTTTATATGTACTGTAGAAAGTAATAGTTTTTTAATACTTTTAAATAACTTTGTATTTTTTTTAGAGACTATTATTTAAAAAGTTTTATAATATTTAAGTATATTATGTTTATAATATATCCTATATACAGTATATATTTAAAATATCAATATTTGATAAATTATAGTTTAGTTGACACTTTAAGTTATACAATAGTATAGCTTATTTTATACTTGTATAGTACTGTATATATATACTATAAAAAGTAAAATAGTTTTTTAATACTTTTAAATAACTTTGTATTTTTTGTAGTGACTATTATTTAAATAGTATTATAATATTTAAGTTTATTATGTTTATAATATATATATATTATATTACGTATATACAGTATATATTTATAATATCAATAAATCATAAATTATAGTCTAGTTGAAACTATATATATATTTAGTACACTATTTTTAAAATATACAGAAATAATTAATATATTAATGATTATTTTTTATTGATATAATTTAAGGCATTAACACAATTTAAGAATATTATGTTATTATATATAGTTATTATATATAGTTATTATATATAGTTATTATATATAGTTATTATAAATAGTTATTATATATAGTTATTATATATAGAATATATTTATAATATCTTTGAATAACTTTTATTTAAAAAGTATAATAATATTTAAGTATATTATGTTTATAATATATAAACTATATTACGTATATACAGTATATATTTATAATATCAATATTTAATAAATTATATAATTAATTACACTAAAGCATAACAATTGCATAATAATRTTAATATAATTATATTGAGTATACCGTATAAAACTTAATATTTGCTAACATATGATACAATAAATACARTGTAATTAAATTCAACAAAAAAYATWTACAAATTGAYTTCTAAAMAMCTTATTAGATAAATGTCTATTATTTTATAATCTAAAAATTAATRATAAAACTAATTTTTAAAAAAGTTTTTTAGTATAAATTTTTAAATTTACTATCACTATATTTTAGTCAATAAAAATTGTTAATAAAAGAGATATCAATACATATTGAATAATATTTAGTGAAATATATATTATTATATATGAAATATTTATTATCATTAATAATATATATATATACACATACTTATTATAAATTATAATTGTTTTTATATAATATAATAATATTGAACATTTAAAATTCAAAAAATTAAGTTTAATATTATAAAAATATTGGTTTATTTTTTTAGAAATTAACTATAAAATAATAGTTTATAGCTTTTTAAATAAATATAGTATAAACATACACATACACGTACACATACACATACACATACACATACACATACACATACACATACACATACACATACACATACACATACACATACACATACACATACACATACACATACACATACACATACACATACACATACACATACACATACACATACACATACACATACACATACACATACACATACACATACACATACACATACACATACACATACACATACACATACACACACACACATACACATACACATACACATACACATACACATACACATACACATACACATACACATACACATACACATACACACACATACACATACACATACACATACACATACACATACACATACACATACACACATAAATATTATTATTGTTTATGTTTTATTTAAAATACCATCTATTAGTTACTGTAATGTATAGTGTATTGATTAATAATTTTTTATACTCTATTAATAGTTGTTATAATAGTTGCTAAAAAAAAGTCAAATAGTTGTTAAAATAGTTATTTAAACTGTATTAAATAGTTGTATATAATTGACAAAAAAAGCCAAATAGTTATTGAAATAGTTATTTATTTTTTTATAAATATTTCAACTGATATATAATTCACTTGTTTTCAGCATATTTACAAAAATGGTTTATATAAATAAATAACTATTGTTTCTATGTAGTAATATGAGTTGATAACAGTTTACAGATTTTATATAATTTATAAAACTATTACTTTTTGTTTTTACATTAATAATATATATATTATATTATATATATATATGTTTTATCAAAAAATATTTTTTTAAAAATATATTTGTGCAATATTTTACAAATTAATGCTTATATTTTTCAAAATCAATAAAATAATTATTTATAAGTTTTTATATTTTCTAAACCAACAAATAGTTATTTATAGTTATAATAAAATTTCGGAAATAGCGTCCACTGGTCAACTTCGGTGGACATACTAAGTCACAGTTATAAGCGTTGAACCGACAAAATAATTTTTTTAGTTGGGAATCAAGACACTAGTTATAACAATCACACATTATATATAAAACAATTTTTATACATATATTTAGCCGATTATTGTCTTCGGCCTTAATTTGCGGACAAATTATTGCAATATTTGTTTCGGACAGTAATTGTCTCTATCCTTCATCAGCGAAATTGCTGTACATTTACTATAAGACAGAGACAATTACTGTCCGAAACAAATATTGCAATAAATTGTCCGCAAATTAAGGCCGAAGACAATAATCGGCTAAATATATGTACAAAAATTGTGTGTAATTTAAAGTTTTATATTTAAAATAATTATTTTAATTTTAATAAACAAAGTAAAAATCAAAATTTTATATACTATTTAGTAAAAAAACTACAAAATTTAATATATGTGCCCAACAATTACAAAGTTCAATAAATAATATAATAATACATTTAGTATATTTTATTTTAGTTTTAACGTTATATATATACTAATATTTACATATATATTATTATACAGAACTTTTTTTTTWAAAAATAATATAATCCATAATATTATTTAATTTTATTTAATTTTAAAATATAATACTTATTTATAAACTGTTATATTTTTTATTAAATCATATATATTAATGATATTTTAATATATTTAGACATCAATATCATCATCGACTCAATTAACATCATCGGATACATTGATACGGCCATCACTGGACGATGTCGTTGAAATTGGCCAATACTATGATTGCCGAACTGATAAGTTTATTGCCGTACATTTATTTAATATATCAAAACTACCGGACAATCTGATTATTAAACGCAATAATTTCAAATCGGACATCAAGTTTGTCTACAAAAATACATTAGAAGAAAAACTGATTGGATTGGATATTAGCGCTGAATTTAAATTAAATCTAGTTGGTTTACCAATTGGTGGGACGGGAACGGCCGGTTTTTTTGGTGACATAAAAACCAAGTCTAGCAGTGCTAAAGTGACATTAATCGAGAATATAAAGACATCATACGAATCCATTAGCCTAACCGATGATAGGCTAAAAAAGTATGTAAACTGGGATTTATTGAGTAAAATAGGTGTCACGCATGTGGTAACCGGATTTCAATCGGGCGGACAATTGTTTCTTACGGTAGAAAATACTAACATAACTGATACAACAAATATTGGTATTGAAGGCAGTATGGAAGCGGAAATTAATTTAGTAGTGGCATCAATAAAAAGCGGTTTATCTGGAAAACTAGACGTTAATTTTACTGAAAAAACAAACAGTTATAGCTTTAATCTGATGGGAGATGTCATACCCGATGAAATACCTAAAACAATAAAAGATGCGTTTAACTTTGCTAGCAGTCTACCAAAGCAATTGAAAAGCGGTAACAATGGGACGGGAAAACAAATTTCCATTACTTTAACGCCAATTAATTTTATACGACAACTCTGGTCAAAGGATATCAAAGCCGACGCCGATGTCACGCAAATCAATGAACAACTGGTGGATGAATGCATCCGCTATTTCGATGATCTAACAGATAGTCAGCTATTAATCAATGATTGTGTCGACAAATTCAATACAATGAAACAATTTATTAATAATAGTTTATTGAATGAATTGAATGCTTTTAAACAAAATTTTTCTATAAATCATAAAAATCAAAAACTAATTTTACAAAAACTTTTAGTATCGATTAAATCAGGTAATAATACAGCTAATGAAGTATTAAAAAATAGTATTAAACCAGAAAACAATGTATATTCTATCCAACTATACGTAACAAAATTTCTTACTATAATGAATTATATGATCAATTAAGGTTTGTTAATTTAGCAAAAAGTATTAATAATAATTGCATATTTCATAAAAAAGTAGTTTAAAAAGTAAGATAAATACATTTTTTGAAAAAGATGTCTATGTATTTTACTATAGATGGCAATTTAGTGACCCGAATATTATAGTTGAAAACAATATTGTTTATGAAAATTTTACCCAATTTATTAATAACAATAAAAACAATAGTAATGCTTTATTTTGTAGCTATAATTATGATATTATGAATAATTATGATTTAGCATTTGCTAATCTTACCGAAAGTGTTAGTTATCCACAGATAAGTCTATATAAAAAATCCCAATTATTTAAACAAAATATATTACCATTAGTTGAAGTAGTCAACAATAAAAGTGATAACAATCATAAAGCAGTTGATCTTATCTATATTTGTTTAAAGTTTGATAATGGTTCAAATTGTAAATATATAGACGAATCAATAATTGATAATGATAATAATACATTAGTTCAATTACACGATACTAAGTCATTTTATAGTAAACGTTTCGATTATAAGTTAATTGGATATAAAAACAAAATCTATGCTATTGGTGGACAAAGTTTATATAGAGTGAGTAATTTATTTTAATTTTTAATAATTATTTATTATTAAGATAATTATTATTAATATTTTTTAAATCTTGTTTATAATATTTAAGGATAATACTTGCAGCGATTTGGTTGAATCATTTAATCCAATGGATGGATCAATTAGTCAAATATCATTACTAACAACACCTAGATGGTTTGTATTATTTTTTAAATATATATTAATACATATTAATTATCAAATAACTCATATTATAATTATTATTATTTAAATAAAATAATTTAGCTATCCGGGTGTTTCTGTATATAATGATATTTTATATGTTTGTGGCGGCACTTTCAATGAAAACTCGTTGGAATCGTGCGAAATATATGATATATTAACTAATACATGGAATCAAATAAAACCGATGTCAACCCGACGCTCTAGTTTTTCATTAATTTCACATTTAGGTTATTTATATGCAATCAGTGGTCCTATTATTGAACGTTATAATGATCGTACACATGAATGGGCATCTGTATCTAATTTTTTAGATCAGGGGTAATATATGTATTAATTGTTTAAATAGGAACAAAAAAAGTAATCTTATTTAATTATCTTTTTTAATAATTCATAGATTATTGCTTTCTGGGTAATGTACATAATTGTTTTGATAAAAAATATATTTTATTATATTTTTAAATAAATTGATATTATTTTTTTTCTTAAATAAATTATAATAGAAACTATACTTTGGTTCGTACTGTTCCATATATGGATTATGTTTATAATTGTGTAGTCTATGACACTGATATAATAGATATAGGTTTTTCATTTAAATACAATCCAATAGATAATAAATCTGTCCAATTATGTAAATATTTATTTTAACTAACAAATCAAATTATAATTCTTATATAACTAATATTTTTTTTACTAATAATTATTATTTAATTATTTTAGTTTCTACAGAAACTGGGTCTTTCTGTGAGATAATTGTCTATAAAGAAACTTTAATTTATTTCTTTAGATATAACGAATTAGGTAATTATAAATAAATTGATTTAAAAAATATTAATTACAAAATAAAAAAATTATTATTTGAATAAAATATACTCAAATTTATTACCAAATTTAATTTTTTTCAATATAATTTTATTTAACAGATACTTCAATTAAAATATTCAAGAATGGTTCTTGGATTTTTAAAAAATTTAATTCAACAGGCTTATTTTTTTCGGTAAATAAATTTTTATTTTAATACAATTAATATATATATATATATATATATATATAACAAATTATTATAGATAAAGTAATAAAAGAAATTATAAATCAACAAAACATTTGTTATTAATAGATAAAACTAATATTAATAATAATATCAATTTAATTATCAATTATTTTATTCAGAATAAAAACTAATTTTTTTAAAAATATTTAATTAACAGGTTATCAACTTTTCAAACTAAATACTAATAAACCAATAACTAATTACAACAATAAGTTAATAATAATAATTTATATATAATTGTTATTATTATAATCAAGACTGCATAATTAAAATGAATTAATAATAATTATAATAGTATTTATTAACTTAATTAAAATATTTTTTATATTATAATTTAATCTGTAATAATTAAAAATTAATGTATTATTATATTTTCAGTTAGGCGTGATTCACATATTACGTTCGCACTTGAAGGGAGGGGGGGTTAGCCAAAGCAAATTTTTGCGAACGAGGGTGAGGGAAGGGGTATAGACTTTAGGAACGTTCGCATTTAGATAATATTTTATTTCTTGTAGTGGTAGGGGGGGGTAACGGTTAACGACATGTAAACGTAATTATTTTAAATGGTTACATGCTAACAATTGCGATCATAGAGGAGGTAGGGGGTCTAGATTTTTTAAAAAGTGAGAACGTAATATGTGAACCACGCCTTATTAAAAATTTTTCATATTATGTATTATTAATTATTCAGGAATCAAATATATGTACTATTTTTGTTGTTGTATTTAATTAACATGTTATCAACATTTCTAACTAAATAATTATAAATTAATGAATGATTACAACAAAATTAATTATTATTTTTATATAATTTTTATTATTAAAATTTAGATAGTTAATTTAAATGAATAAATGTTTGATGTAAAAATTATTTTTATAATTATCAATTAAAAATTGTTAAATAAATAAATTTATTAAAATAATATTTAGCTATTGATTGAAATATGTATTATAATTTTATATATTAAAATAATTTAGTAACTAAATAAATTTATTTTTAATATTTAATATTTATTATTTAACTCAATTGTTTATATTATGTTACAATTACAAAAATGTATGCAAAGTTTTTAATTAAATATAAATTTATAAAATTTTATTAAAAATATAAATGTTTTAAAAACTATCTATTGATTGAATTATAGTTTAATATTTAACTTTCATTAAACTATTAATTAAATAATTGTTTAAAATGTGTTGTTTGATAGCATTGATGTGTAAGTATTGTTAACTTTATTATTAAAATTTAGTTATATTTATTAATATATCAATATATCATAAAATTAACACAAAAAACAAATAAAAATTTTAAAAATTTAACTTATAATCGGTGTTTGCAATGTTGTTGATGTTGTTGTTGTTGTGTTTGGCCTACAAATCGGGTGATTATCCGGACATTACTATAGACTACTGACTATGGTATCGGTCGTGAGTCGCCGACTGATGACCGGCCGGTGCTTTGAATGGCACAGTAGTCGTGATTTTAATAAAACACTTCCTCCTCCTCCTCCTTGTCCTCAATAGTCAACGGAAGGGATACTTAATTTAATTTAATTAAATTTTGTAATTTATTGACCAAAAAAAAAAAAAATAAACAATAAACTAAATTAAATAAAATTAATATAAAACTTTATTTTTAGTTTAAAAAAAGTTTTTATTAAAAATATAAAAATATTTATTGTCGTAATTCATGTTCATTATTATTATTATTATGTAATATAATATATTTTTTTATATATACAGTAATATATATATTAATAAATTGCATCAATTTTTTCATAATAATAATAATAATATTATTAAATAACAAATACATTGTCTGTATTATTGAATATACAGTATATATATATAAATCATATGATATTATTATTTATTGTATTTTTTTGTTAATTTAATCAATCAATCAATCAATAAGTACTGTAAATATATTTATGATTATAATTAGTTGTATTTTAATATAAATTAATTAAATAATTAAATTAATTTTTAGATTAATAATAATAATAATTGTATTGTTATTATTGTGTGATTATTATTATTATTATTATTATTATTATTACATAATTAAACAAAACGTTAAGTCAATGACAATAACAATGTATTGATTGAACTGTTTGTTTGTTTTATTGTGTTGTTTACCGCCGCAGCCGCTGACCGGCCACTATCGGTTGGTGGCCACAGTACCGCAGAGAGACAGAGAGAGAGTGACCACCAATTCATCTCAACACACACAATGGGCAACGCACTGGTCGGTACCGTATCGCAGGCCATACACCCGATCGATCACTATCTGGCCGATGTACCCGAATTTCAATACCAATCGTCGCTCGGGTCGACCCGATTTCTTAAAGTGGCCAAATGTGGCCACTACGAAGGCGATTGTGTAGTAAAAGTATTGGCCGTCGACGATCCGTCGCTGCCGTTGGCCGCTCACAAGCAGCGCATCGAACACTTGTCGACGTTGACCGCCCGTAACGTATCGGTGGCCGCCTTTCATCGGGCCGTTATTTGTCCGTCGTTTGCCTACATTGCCCGCCAGTATGTACGCTATTCGCTATACGATCGCCTATCGACTCGACCGTTTCTGACCGCCGGCGAAAAGTCATGGCTAGCCTATCAGTTGGTCAAATGTTTGGATTGGCTTCACGGACACGGCATCAGACACGGCGATATCAAACTCGAGAACATACTTATTACGTCCAGTCTGTGGCTAGTGATTACCGATTTGGCCACTTATAAACCCGTACTGTTGCCCGACGTAAGTTTTTTTGTTGTCTAAATCTAATGGCCACTTACTTACGGTAATTTATTATACCATTGATAGGACAATCCGTCGGACTTTTCCTATTTTTTCGACACATCGCGTCGCCGCTGCTGTAATATAGCGCCCGAACGGTTTGTCAGCGACAGTTCGGGTCTACAATCGGCGACAGCGGACTATACGATGACTGGACCCATTGGATCGGCTGCTGCCGCCGCCGCCGGCGCCAATAGTCAGCTGCTGCTGACACCGTCGTCACCGCAACCACCGAAAGAGCCCCAATTGACGCCCGAAATGGATATGTTCAGTATCGGCTGTGTACTGGCCGAACTGTTTTCCGATGACGCACCCAACGGTAATCTATTTGATTTGGCCGAACTGTTAGCCTTTCGTGTCGATCAATACTATCCGACGAAAGCATTGGACAGTATATCCAACGAAACCATACGTGAATTGGTAAAAAATTTGATCAGTCTTCAGCCAACCGAACGTAAACTTAGTGGCCAAATATTGGCCGAACTTAGCGGATCATTGTTTCCCGGCTATATGAGCACACTGTACGACTATTTGCAACAATTGGTCAGATTGCCGCCCGATGCCAAAGTAATACGATTGTCGCGCGATTTGGATCAACTATTGTCGCTAATACTGTCACAAGAACCGCACGGTCTGCTACTGGTTCTGGTAGTGATTACGTCGACAATGCGGGCACTCAAACATATACATTGCAAACTACTAGCCCAACGATTGGCCTGCAAGATAGCAGCGGCATCGCCGATAATGTCGGCCTATATTACCGACCGATTGTTACCCTATTTGTTGCATTCGTTGACGGATAGCGATCCGCGAGTCCGGGCCGAAGCCGTCTACTCGATAACCATTACCTTAGAACAGGTGGACGATTTGCCGGCCAGCGATAACAACGTATTTACCGATTATATTCTTCCAGTTTTGGTTAGTAGTAATATAACAACAATAGATTTATTTAATTTTTTTACCGATTTTTGTTTTGTTTGTTTTGTTGTTTTTACACTTCGCTAGTGTCAAGTAGTGTCCGATCAGTCGGCATTCGTTAGGCTAACACTGGCCGCCAATATTAGTCGACTGTCGAAAGTATCGCTAAATTTTTTATCCCAATCGTGCGACCAAAACTACGACGAAGAGCTAACCTTATTGCACAATTCGTTTCAATTGATTGTCACCCAATTGCTTACCGACGGTAACAATTGTGTCCGTCGGACACTATTGCTAACGCCGTACAGTTGTGCCAATTTGTGTGTCTTTTTCGGACGACAAAAGACCAACGATCTGATCCTAAGTCATATCATAACCTTTCTGAACGACAAAGTATTTGATTGATTTGATATGTTTTAGCATTTTTCGGTTGTTGTTGTGATAATGGCGTCTAATTTATTGTTTTGTTTTTTTTTTACAGAACGACTTCCAACTTCGGGCCTCATTTTTCGACAACATAATAGTCATAGCATCCTATCTCGGCTCAGATCAGTGCTCAAAGATATTGCAGCCACTACTCCAACAGGGACTAAGCGATGCCGAAGAGATTATCATCTATAAGATAATAACATCGATGACATCGCTCATTGAACAAGGATTGCTTAAAAAGTCCATAATCTATGAATTGCTTCGCGAAGCCGTACCGCTATTGTCTCATCCAAACCTATGGATCAATCAATCGATGATATCATTGATTTTGACTCTGTGTTCTCGGCTATCGTTAGCCGATATTAGCTGCAAAATCAAGCCGTTAGTCGATCCCAATCTTCAACGACAGATACATTCGCTGAAAAATGGTCGCCTCCTTAAAGACTCACTCTATCCGTTACTGCCGCGCAGTGTCTACGATCTGATTGTTGGCCAATCAAAGCTCAATATTGACCGATTTTTCGAGTGTCTAATTCAAAGGAAATACTTGCGTCAAGTGGTCAGACATCATCAGCAGTCGGTAATTGTTTTGGAGGATGCACTGTACACCCGGCTCACTCACGAAGGTATTAACGAACAAATATATAATTACTAAAAATTACCTAATAGTATACTATTTACATAAATAGCAATACATTTAAAAAAAATAGTTATTATTATTATTAAGTATTGTATAATACAATAAGTTATAGTCTATAAGTGAAAAAAATATTTATCTTATTTTTGAATTGAAATTATTTTATTTGTAAATTCATAGAAAAAAATAAACTAAAAATATAATATAAATGTAAATTTATTTATTTATTTATTACATATATATATATATATCACTAATTATTAATTGTATAGTAATTTTCAATAATCATTATTTGGATGACTATCTAAAAAGCTTTGGACAACAGTTTTATCTAAACAAACGACAATCACTTCTCCGCCGTCGCAGCCCTTCTTCGACTTCAATAGTCTATGATCTTTGAATTCACTGATCTGTGCTCTGAGTGTTGTCTCCGATATGACTAACATCTCTTCCCGACACAAATCATAACAATCGGCAAACGGAAAGCCGTTATTATTATTATTATTATTAGTGTTCGACACATCCTTATCGACAAAATGCTGTAAAATTAGTAGAAATATCTTTTGTGCGTTTGTTGTCAACGAATCAAATACATGTTTAACAGATGAATAGGTTAGCGATTGTGACCAACTTTTTGCCGAACCGGTTAGCATCGATAGGCCAGTGCTGAACGCTTTTTCCACTGAATAGGACTCGAGTGTCGGTACATTGAACCACAACCATCGGTAAGCGTTGGCCTCAGTGGTCGACCAAATCAGTCCACTGTTGATGTGGTCAACGCTGGCTATAATTCTGATGCGCGAACATCGGTGCGGAACAACTAGTTGGCCAATAAATGATTTGATTTTCGGATTTGTGGCAAACAAAAAATCAATGGAATGTATAACCAAATAGAGATCAAATTCAATTGAATTTAATTTGTCGATAATCTTCATGTTGTTGTCGACTATTGATTCGTCTAATACTTCGCTCAAAACCAGTATAATCTGTTGATTATAAATAAATCATTTAAAATATAATTTAGTTTTTAAAAAAATAAAATAAAATATCATTACGTGTCTGAGCGACGCCTCATTGTTGTAGCCATTGATGACTATGTGGTGTTCATCTGATAGATGTTTTTCGGCAAACGTTTCCATCAGCTTTCGCTTTGAACCCAAACCGTAGAGCAGGACATTGAAACCGCAACTAATAATAATAATAATTAATTAATTTCAAAAAATTGATAATTTATAAAAAAATTAAATAAATAAATATTTACCACAACTGACTCATCCAATCGTCAAAACAGTTATTATTGACATAAGTATCCATCAGATGCTTCCGTTCCGCTACAGACTGTCGATCGACAATCACTTTAATCTGGTCTTCGGTCAGATCAAAGTCTTTCATAACTTTGGCCATAGTTTCCGAAGTGCTTTTATTTTTCATTTGGTCGCTATCGGCACCGGTAGTCGACCGTTTTGTTCGCTGTTGATGACGGCGTTGAGCCATAAAATAGTTGTCGGCAATGATGGCGGCAGCGGTGGCGGACGTACTCGTTGTAGTCGACGCCAACATTTTGTTCACATCGTCATCATCATCATCGCTGGACGTACCGCCACCGCCGCCGTCATTACCACCACCACAGCCGTCGCGAGTGTTGTGGCGGTTATTCAATCCATCGCCGACTAAATCGTTGTCGGCGGCGGCGGTCATCTTCAGGTGACTCTTGTCCACAATGATTGTTACGTCAGTGTCCTCATTGTCCACAAGAGCCGATCGGACCCTTTTTGTCGGCGACGGCGACGACAACGATGTCGAGTCTGTTGTCTTTGTATTCATCGCCGCCGACGACGACGACAACGATTTGTTTGACAACTTCTTTGGCGACATTATTATTATTATTATTAGTATTATATAATAGCAAAACACGTGTTACGTGCGACTGAAAACACGTTTTTAAGCTCCTGTTTGTTGTTGTTGTTGTTTGTGTTGACGTTTTGGCGGCCAATCAATCAGTTTGAATGCATTGTTATTATTGTTATTATTATTGTATTTTCATAACAATAATAACAACAACAACACAAACATAATATTTCGTTGTTGTTGTTGTTTACATCAATAACGTCTCCAATAATGTTTGTGTGTGTGTGTGTGTGTGTAATGTTTGTATTATATTGTTTGTATATATTATGGCACGTGAGGGGAGGGGGGAGTGTTATGCATTATAAATTTATGGACGTTATTGATGGCTAGATTCATATTTCTATTATACAGTACTTATTATTGTATTTAATATTTATTAAGTAATAAATGTTTTATTAAATTTAATTCAATTGAATTCAATTTAATATTAATTGAAATAATAATAATTTTTTTTTTGTTAAAACTAATAATAATAAATAGTTTTTATTTTATTTTTTTTTGCTATAGTATTAATATCATATGATATTTTCGTTTAAATTTTTTTTAAAAATTTTATTAACTATAGCAGTATTTATTTGCCTGTATTTATTTGCCTACAAAATAGCATTTCCATAATGAACTTTAAATTGTATGGTATAATAGACACTAAATAATAGATAATAATATAATAATAATTTTTATTTAGCATTAAATTGCAATGAAATACAAAACATGAAATAATAAAATTTATTTATTTACAAAAATATTAAAATCATTTGTATTACGTATAAAAAGAGGTAAACCATTTAATGTATTTATACAATAGTTAAATAAAAAATATAACAATATATTAAAAAACCAATTAAGAATGCTATAAAAGCATTTCCACACGATCTCTTTAATTGAAAAAATAAATAAATATATGTGTAACAGAGCGTGAATTCGATTCTATGGCCTCGTGGGGCACCGGACAGACAGACTTATAAAATGCAAATACGTACTCCTTTCAGGAGTTCGTGAACATATACATTAAAAACAAACTAATTTATTAATATACATAAAACATATTTAAAAGAAATATAACTTATATTAACACTCCATTAAACCCTATTATATAAAACTTAAAACTGATTTTTTTTATTTTTATCACTTGAATTCATATATTAAAAAAATAAAATAGTTTAATTCTAGTTTATATAAATTTAATTCATAAAATAGTATTATTAACATTAAATATTTATATTTAGAAATTATTTTTTGGCAAAAAAGTAGTCTACTACCGATTAATGAAACTTAGTTTTTTACAAATAAATCATATATTTGTCAAAAGTATACGATTTAATCAAAATTTAGCCGCAGAAGCTAATTATTGAAAAGAAAATTTAAACATTATTCTGGCATTCAGGTAAGCCTAACCTGACCTAACCTAACCCAACATTATTACCAAACCTAATCTATTAGACCTAGCGGCCTACAGGCCGCCATTATTTAATCTATCCCTAACTAACTAACCCAATTATAAGGGAATACAGATTATTATACACTAAATTTGGTTATCAATAATTAGCTTCTGCGGCTAAATTTTGATTAAATCGTATACTTTTGACAATAAATATGATTTATTTGTAAAAAACTAAATTTCATTAATCGGTAGTAAACTACACTTTAGCCTATTTTTTAAATATTTAATTTATTAAATCTTTTTCTAAATATATTTTATGAATATTAATAAATCATAAGTTTGTCTTAAATGTCTATTTTGTTTTTAATTTATTATATGTAATATACGTGATATTTTATATATTTTTTAATTATTAAATTATATATTTAGATTGCATTGCTTTAATAGCCTTAAGTAGTTAATAAATGATTATACAATTTTTAACTATAAAATCGTTTATGATTGAATTTAAAAACTTAAATTTTAATAATACATTTATTGTAACAAAGTACAGTTTATTGCAATATATAGTACTAATAGTTTTAATTAGTAACAGTTTATTTGAACTATATCTAATATTTTGTTTTGTAATAATTATTAAGTGCATTTTTTAGTCAAAAATGTCTTAAAACTGTTGTACTTTAAAAAATTTATAAATTTATTTAGTTATTAGATAAATTTTATTTTAACTATTGTATAAATACATTCTCTGATTTACCTCTTTTTATACGTAATACAAATGATTTTAATATTTTTGTAAAAAATAATTTCATTATTACGTTTTATATTTCATTGCAATTTGATGCTAAATAAAGATTATTATTATTATATTGTTTTATTATTATTATTATTATTATTATTACTATATTATTTGTATACTATTTATTGTCTATAATACCATACAATTTAAAGTTTATTATGGCAATGCTATTTAGATTAAGTCACTGTACACTGCACTGTATAATAAATAATGCATTTGTAGGCAAATAAATACAAGCAAATAAATACTGCTATAGTAAATAAATATAACAACAAAAAAATGATTAAATTTTTATGTATTAAATTAAATGATAAAATAATTTAATAATTTTTTTTTTAAAAAAACTACTAAAAAAAGTGATAATAAATGTTATTTTGTTTTTAAAAAAATATATCATATTTTAGTTTTAGTTTTAATTTTAATGATATGATTACTGTTATCACAAAAAAAATTATTTGATTTTTTTTTTGATTACATTTATAGCTTAAATAAATGACTTAATTATTTAATTATTAAATTAATTAATTAATTAATAATTATTATTAGTATTCAAACTTTAAGTATTCAAAAACAAATCAATTGATCCATTGATTGAAGTAATGTCACGATTGTTGGTGTCGTCTATACGTCAAACTTTGAGGCCAATCATCGGCGGCGGACGCGGCGGCCGACAAATCATTGTTTGCCCAAAACATATGTCTTCCTCATCATCATCAGCGGCGACGACAACGTCGGCCAGTCGGCTACTAAATGAATTACAATCGGTTGCCTATATCGATGGCCAGTGGCGTCGGGCCACCACTGATAGCGGCGGCGGCGGAAAAACGTTTCCCGTCTACAACCCGGCCGTTATCGACGGTGGCCAGTCGATTGGCCAGGCGTACAACTCGGACTTGCTGGACACTGGCGACGCTATTGCTGCCGCCGGCCGAGCATTCGGCTCGTGGAGTCGGACAACTGCCAAATATCGGTCATCAATACTCAGACGATTGTTTGACCTGCAGATGAAACGTCAGGACGAATTGGCCAGTCTATTGACACTCGAGTGCGGAAAGCCGTTACGCGAATCCATTGGCGAAATAGGTTACGGCGGCTCCTTCTTTGAATGGTTTGCCGAAGAAGCCAAACGTCTAGACGGCTGTCTGATGCAGAGTCCGTGGCCCGACAAACGTGTTATGTATACGAAAGAACCGGCCGGTGTAGTGGCCATCATAACGCCAGTTAGTATTGTGTTTTTAATTTTTTAGTAACCATTTTTTATAATCAGTGATATTCCCGATATTTTTTGTTTCCCGCTTACCAGTGGAACTTTCCGAACGCTATGATTACCCGAAAGTTGGGCGCCGTATTGGCTGCCGGCTGTACTGCCGTTATCAGGCCGGCCGAGGATACACCGTTTTCTGGTCTGGCTATTGCCAAACTAGCCGAAGAAGCTGGCGTACCGGCCGGTGTGGTCAATGTTATACCGTCGGATCGGACAAATGCTGGACCGATTGGCAAACTGTTATGCGAATCGCCCGAAGTTAGTGTCGTATCGTTTACCGGATCGACAGCTGTCGGCAAACAACTGTTGGCAATGTCGGCCTCGACAGTCAAACGGGTATGTCTGGAATTGGGCGGCAATGCACCGTTCATTGTATTTGATTCGGCCGATGTGGACAAAGCTGTCGACGGCTGTATGATCTCGAAGTTTCGCAATGCCGGACAAGTAATATATTATTATTATTATTATTTATTACAYCCCCGGAAAAAAMCGATAATTAGCCGATAATTGTTTGATTTTTTTCGGTTGGCAACAGACATGCGTTTGCGCGAACCGTATATTCGTTCAGAAAGGTATTCACGACAAGTTTGTCCAGCGATTGGCCGAAAAAATGGCCAAAGAGTTGATTGTGGGCGACGGCCGAGACAATCGTACCACTTTAGGACCGCTGATTAACGAACGTGGAGTCGATAAAGTTAGACACCATTTGTCCGATGCTGTCGGCAAAGGGGCCAACATTTATTGCGGCGGCAAACATATTGGCGGCAATTTTTTCGAGCCAACAATCGTTACCAATGTTACCCGTGATATGCTATTTACTAATGAGGAAACATTTGGTCCGTTGGCACCAATATATCGGTAATTTGTTTTTTTTAATAATAATAATAATTTAATTATTAACAATTCATATTAGATATACATTTATATTATATATAATTATCATTTAATTACTATTAAATAACAATTGCTCTAACAATATGTGTTGTTATCAATCATATGATGTGATATTAAAATTTAAATTAATAACAAAAATATACTGTATATATATATACTGATGAAAAAAAATTATGCAATTATTATTAATATCACCAATGATTGATCCACACACACACACACAATAGAGATTGAGAGAGCAATTGATGAATAGATAGACATTACAAAAAAATAGTCGATATATTTTTTATCATAATTTACTGTTAAATTATATAAAAATTTTAATTATCTCTCTCTCTCTCTCACTCGGGACACACAAGATTCTCAACCGAGGAGGAAGTGATCTCATTGGCCAACGATAGCCAGGGAGGACTGGCCGGCTATTTCTATTCGCAAGACAGTGCACAGATATGGCGGGTAAGTCGTTCGCTAAAAGTCGGTATGATTGGCATCAATGAGGGACTAATATCCAGTTGCGAAGTACCGTTCGGTGGGGTCAAACAGTCGGGTATTGGCCGCGAAGGTTCGCATTTCGGTTGCGACGAATTTCTCGATGTCAAGTATATGTGTTGGGGCGGCCTTTGAGTCAGTAGTAGTAGTAGTAGTACTGGCCGTACATTGAGTGAGAGGGGAAGGGGGGAGAGAGAGAGGGAGAGTTACGAATAATGTATATTAAAAAAAACTAATAGTCATTAATAATAATAATAATAATATATTGATATATAATTTACTGTATATATATAAAAAAAAATCATATATATGTCGATAATGTTATTGTCCCGTAATTATCACATCAACAACAACAACTACAAACAAAAAAAACAAACAAACAATTATTTCCACACTTTAACAACACCGTCACTGCTGGCCGACACCAATAGATGGTTGACTCGGGCAATATCAGTAATACAGTCCCGGTGCGATGGACTAACTGCCTGGTGATCCCATGTCGAATGGTGGTGGTGGTGGTGCTGCTGCTGCTGATAATAATGAGTACCGCCGACACCAGCGCCGCCAGTAGTAGTGGCCACCACCGATGATGCTGACGATGATGAAGTTGACGGTGACGACACTGGCGGCTGATGAAGGCCACCACCYACCACCAACACCACCGTTGTTGTCATCTTGACATTCCTGTATCACTTGTATGCCTTCGATAAACTTTGAGGTATAGGTGACACCATTGTTCTGGCTTTTGGCATTGTCGCTGATAATGTAACTGCGCTCCGGTTGCTGCAGATCCCAGTAGCGGATACGCATATCGGTTCCCGATGTAATTATAGACGAATCGTTGCCCACTTTCGATACAATCATACCGAGCACTGAATGCGGTGACGCCTACAAAAAAAATATAACAATTACCGATACATTAAATCTACTAAATAGTAATAATTATAATTATAATACCTGTGTGACTGATAGTGCCGGTGCCGTACTGGCCCACAGTGTCTTCAATCGGGAACCGGTTTCGCAGTCCCACAGTGTGACCTCACAATTGCCCTGAGCTGTAAAAAAACAAAAAAAAAATGAATTGAATTAAATTGAAATCTCTTTTTTAAAAAAAAGTATATAAAAGTCTTTTGTTTTGTTTTACCCGACGAATAGAGACCATCGTCGGTATATTTGATACGTCGGACCCGATTCTGTGTCATATAGGCTGACGTATTGGAGCGCAATAGAAATCGCAGATCAAATGTAATCAATAGGCCACTATAGGTACCGCAAAACATCACACAATCGTTACCGTCGATGGCCGTAATAACTCGTTCGTGGGCCGCAATGTTAAGCTTGTGAACGGGTTTTATTTCGGTAGCCGCAGCCGTCGTAGCCGTTGACGTAACCAATGTTCTCAGATCGTAGATAAGTATCGACGAATCGGACAACGACATGGCAAACGTATTGGCACCGAGTGTCGTAATATCGGTAATAACCGAACCGTCGATATCGGGTATGACTTGAAAACTGTTCAACAGTTTCATGCGGGCCGTCGGCGATTGATTGATCTCCAATATGTGTACGTGATTGGTATTAGTGTAGACAATAAGACAGTCGCCACAGTAGGTCATACCGCCCATCGACTGGGGATTCAGTTTCGATTGGGCGACAAAGTTCAGTCGCGAACGATTGATAACACTTTTGCCCTCCATTTTCGATGCATCCCATACTCGGACAGTACCGTCAGCGGAACAGGTGGCAAACAGCGATGAATTGTTGCCGACACGCAATACCCGTTTGACCGCTTTTTCGTGTTCGTGCAGATGAGCTACTAGTACTCCTTTCGGCTTAAATGGTTGGCCGTCTGTC
Organism: Oppia nitens; assembly: GCF_028296485.1. NCBI lineage: Eukaryota > Metazoa > Arthropoda > Arachnida > Sarcoptiformes > Oppiidae > Oppia > Oppia nitens. The sequence goes on from NW_026533207.1 coordinate 2,001,582, forward strand.
CAGCGAACAGTTGTCGCTGATGTTGTTGTTGTTGTCAACGGATTAAAGTTAGACTTCTTGTACTGAATCAATCGTTTGATTTCTAGCTGACACGGCGGACACTGGACGTGCTGTTGTTCACTACCACCACCAACACCGACGCCGACACCGCCGCCACTTTCTCTGGCCTCCTGTGCCACTGGAATACTGCCATCGATATCATCGTCGACGCCGCTAATAGTATTGTCGCCGTTAGACGAAACCAATTGGACTTTCGAGCCAAACATATGCAACCATTCTTCGTTCATCGCCGACGCCTGTCTTCTATGCGATGACGACGACGACGACGGCTGCTGTTGTCTGCCATTATTGTTGTTGTTGTTATTGGTATTGTTGTTGCGATTTCTGTCGCCAATTACTACACTAAAATATTTGCGATTTTTCTGACGATCGCCAGTAGTATTAGTAGTAGTAATGGCTATCATTCCCGACACCTTTTTCGTCGATAAATTTTTTTTGTTTCGGTAAATCTTTTTGATCAGATCGGCCAGCGATACCAATTGGTCTTCAATTTGTTCGTTAATACCTTCGTGAGTGAGTCGGGTGTACAGTGCATCCTCCAAAACAATTACCGACTGCTGATGATGTCTGACCACTTGACGCAAGTATTTCCTTTGAATTAGACACTCGAAAAATCGGTCAATATTGAGCTTTGATTGGCCAACAATCAGATCGTAGACACTGCGCGGCAGTAACGGATAGAGCGAGTCCTTCAGTAGGCGACCATTTTTCAGCGAATGTATCTGTCGTTGAAGATTGGGATCGACTAACGGCTTGATTTTGCAGCTAATATCGGCTAACGATAGCCGAGAACACAGAGTCAAAATCAATGAAATCATCGATTGATTGATCCATAGGTTTGGATGAGACAATAGCGGTACGGCTTCGCGAAGCAATTCATAGATTATGGACTTTTTCAGCAATCCTTGTTCAATGAGCGATGTCATCGATGTTATTGTCTTATAGATGATAATCTCTTCGGCATCGCTCAGTCCCTGTTGGAGTAGTGGCTGCAATATCTTTGAGCACTGATCTGAGCCGAGATAGGATGCTATGACTATTATGTTGTCGAAAAATGAGGCCCGAAGTTGAAAGTCGTTCTGTAAAAAAACAAAACAATAAATTAGAGGCTATTATCACAACAACAACAACAACCGAAAAATGCTAAAACATATCAAATCAATCAAATACTTTGTCGTTCAGAAAGGTTATGATATGACTTAGGATCAGATCGTTGGTCTTTTGTCGTCCGAAAAAGACACACAAATTGGCACAACTGTACGGCGTTAGCAATAGTGTCCGACGGACACAATTGTTACCGTCGGTAAGCAATTGGGTGACAATCAATTGAAACGAATTGTGCAATAAGGTTAGCTCTTCGTCGTAGTTTTGGTCGCACGATTGGGATAAAAAATTTAGCGATACTTTCGATAGCCGACTAATATTGGCGGCCAGTGTTAGCCTAACGAATGCCGACTGATCGGACACTACTTGACACTTGAAGTGTAAAAAAAAAATCAATAATCGGTAAAAAAATCAATAATCGGTAAAAAAAAATTAATAATAAATCTATTGTTGTTATATTACTACTAACCAAAACTGGAAGAATATAATCGGTAAATACGTTGTTATCGCTGGCCGGCAAATCGTCCACCTGTTCTAAGCTAATGGTTATCGAGTAGACGGCTTCGGCCCGGACTCGCGGATCGCTATCCGTCAGCGAATGCAACAAATAGGGTAACAATCGGTCGGTAATATAGGCCGACATTATCGGCGATGCCGCTGCTATCTTGCAGGCCAATCGTTGGGCTAATAGTTTGCAATGTATGTGTTTGAGTGCCCGCATTGTCGACGTAATCACTACCAGAACCAGTAGCAGACCGTGCGGTTCTTGTGACAGTATTAGCGACAATAGTTGATCCAAATCGCGGGACAATCGTATTACTTTGGCATCGGGCGGCAATCTGACCAATTGTTGCAAATAGTCGTACAGTGTGCTCATATAGCCGGGAAACAATGATCCGCTAAGTTCGGCCAATATTTGGCCACTAAGTTTACGTTCGGTTGGCTTAAGACTGATCAAATTTTTTACCAATTCCCGTATGGTTTCGTTGGATATACTGTCCAATGCTTTCGTCGGATAGTATTGATCGACACGAAAGGCTAACAGTTCGGCCAAATCAAATAGATTACCGTTGGGTGCGTCATCGGAAAACAGTTCGGCCAGTACACAGCCGATACTGAACATATCCATTTCGGGCGTCAATTGTGGTTCTTTCGGTGGTTGCGGTGACGACGGTGTCAACAGCAGCTGACTATTGGCGCCACCGGCGGCGGTGGTGGCGGCAGCAGAAGCAGCCGATCCAATGGGTCCAGTCATCGTATAGTCAACCGCAGTCGCCGATTGTAGACCCGAACTGTCGCTGACAAACCGTTCGGGAGCTATATTACAGCAGCGGCGACGCGATGTGTCGAAAAAATAGGAAAAGTCCGACGGATTGTCCTATCAATGGTATAATAAATTACCGTAAGTAAGTGGCCATTAGATTTAGACAACAAAAAAAAAACTTACGTCGGGCAACAGTACGGGTTTATAAGTGGCCAAATCGGTAATCACTAGCCACAGACTGGACGTAATAAGTATGTTCTCGAGTTTAATATCGCCGTGTCTGATGCCGTGTCCGTGAAGCCAATCCAAACATTTGACCAACTGATAGGCTAGCCATGACTTTTCGCCGGCGGTCAGAAACGGTCGAGTCGATAGGCGATCGTATAGCGAATAGCGTACATACTGGCGGGCAATGTAGGCAAACGACGGACAAATAACGGCCCGATGAAAGGCGGCCACCGATACGTTACGGGCGGTCAACGTCGACAAGTGTTCGATGCGCTGCTTGTGAGCGGCCAACGGGAGCGACGGATCGTCGACGGCCAATACTTTGACTACACAATCGCCTTCGTAGTGGCCACATTTGGCCACTTTCAGAAATCGGGTCGACCCGAGCGACGATTGGTATTGAAATTCGGGTACATCGGCCAGATAGTGATCGATCGGGTGTATGGCCTGCGATACGGTACCGACCAGTGCGTTGCCCATTGGTGTGTTGAGATGAATTGGTGATCACTCTCTCTCTCTCTCTCTCTCTCTCTCTCTCTCTCTCTCTGCGGTACTGTGGCCACCAACCGATAGTGGCCGGTCAGCGGCTGCGGCGGTAAACAACACAACAAAATACAGTAAAAACAAACAAACAGTTCAATCAATACATTGTTATTGTCATTGACTTAACGTTTTGTTTAATTATGTAATAATAATAATAATAATAATAATCACACAATAATAACAATACAATTATTATTATTATTATTATTAATCTAAAAATTAATTTAATTATTTAATTAATTTATATTAAAATACAAGTTATTATATATTTTTTTAACTAATTATAACATCATATTTACAGTACTTATTGATTGATTGATTAAATTAACAAAAAATAATTAAATAATAATATCATATGATTTATATCTACTGTATATTCAATAATACAGACAATGTATTTGATATTTATTATTATTATTATTATTATTATGAAAAAATTGATGCAATTTATTAATATATATTACTGTATATATAAAAAAATAAATAAATATTATATTACATAATAATAATAATAATGAACATGAATTACGACAATAAATATTTTTATATTTTTAATAAAAACTTTTTTAAACTAAAAGTTTTATATTAATTTTATTTAATTTAGTTTATTGGTTTTTTTTGGTCAATAAATTACAAAATTTAATTAAATTAAATTAAGTATCCCTTCCGTTGACTATTGAGGACAAGGAGGAGGAGGAAGTGTTCATTCAAATCACGACTACTGTGCCATTCAAAGCACCGGTCGGTCATCAGTTGCGACTCACGACCGATACTACAGTCAGTAGTCTATAGTAATGTCCGGATAATCACCCGATTTGTAGGCCAACCACAGCAACATTGTAAACACCGATCAAGAGTTTAAAAAGTTTTTATAATTATTTGCTTTATTGTAATTTGTTTTTAATTGTATATTAATTGCAATAATAAAGTTTACTTAAACAACGCTATCAAACAAAAACTTTTTTTTAACAATTATTTCAAAAGTTTTAATTAGAAATTTAAATATTATGTAAAATTGAATAAATATGTAATTTTTATAAAACAGTTTTATATTTAATAACAATCAGTAGTATCAGTAATGTCCGGATAATCACTCGATTTGTAGGCCAACCATAACATCAACAACATTGCAAACACTGATAAAGAGTTTAAAAGTTTATATATATATATATATAATTAAATTATATTTTAATTATATTATATTTTTTTATATTAATTGTAATATAATAAGTTAATATATTTTTTTTAGACAACTAATTATATAAAAATAATTTAAACAAAAAAAACAACTTTTATTTTATAGTATAATAATTTATTGTATATTTTGATTACATATTTTGATTATATATTTTGATTACATATTTTGATTACATATTGATATTTAATTATTAATTTTTATTGAAAATTAAACAAAAAAAATCACAGTTAACACAAAACTTTTCAACAATACAAATAAATTGATAATTGATAACATTAACAATAGTCAATCAAATATTAAAATATTTAAAAAAAACTAATTTAAAATAACTAAAATTTAGTTTATTTAAAATATTTTGTGTAAATGTATAGATTAATATCAATCAATTATTTATTAGTAATTAATTTTTAGTAATTATATATATAAGGATTAGTAAATGTTATAAATTAGTGAACTTGTAATACATATTATTATATAATTGTATGTATTATAAATTTTTTGAATATAAGTGTATTAGTAAATAAGCTAGTTAAAAAATCATGTTAGTTATAAAAAATAGTATAATAGTTAATCAAGTAAATTAAAGCATTAAATAAATTGTCAAACATTTATTATGTATTTATGACGATATAAAGCCAGTAACCTGTAATTTATTAATATATAAATAAAAAAAATACTTAAATTAATTAAAACAAATATTTATTATTTTTGCAAAAAAAAATTTAAAAAAATATTTAAACAAATACCCCGTAAATAGTTTCAAATGGTATATCAGTTGCGTTAACCCATTTGTCGTTTTTATTATCATATATTTCATAATATGATCTATCTGTAAACAAAAATTATTAATAATAATAATATTATTTAAATCTATGTTAATTTAAAGTTATTTGTATATATATATTTATTGTTAAAATTAAGTTTAATAATTATTTTTAAAAAAATAATAATTAAATTAAACTATTATACTGTATATATATATATATATATATATATATATATATACAGTATAACCAATTGATAAAATTTGATTTCTTAAAAAATAATTTATATTACTTTGATAAATTGAACCGCTGAAAACATATAAAGTATCATGATAAGATACTAAATTACATGATTTGTGAATGGTCGTCGATGCTTTTATAAAAAAATTAATATAAATAGTAACAGTATTAATAGTATTGTTTTATTTAAAAAATAAATAAATAAATTCTATAGTAATTCTATTAGTATTATATATATATATATATATAAATATTAATGTTAAATATTTTTATTAGTATCATTAAATACTATTCATTTAATTAATTTAAAAAAAAATATTTAATTAAATAATATAGAAATAATTACCAATTAGTGTATATTCATTTTTTAATGGATCAAATTTCCAGCAATTCAATAACCCGTTACCATTTAAAAAACAACTATATATATAATTTTTAAATGAAACGACACAATTGCTAAATAACAAAAAAAAACAATAAATTAATTATGATTTTTATAAAACAAAATTTTAATAATAAAATTTATTAAAAAAAACCTAAGATATGTTGTTGTATTTCCTATAATAATCCATTCATTAGTAATGTGATTGTATTTTTCAATAATATTAATATTTTCGTCCATTACTTGCTGACCTATTGCATACATATAGCCCATGTGTATAAGCAAATGCATCTTAAAGGGTAAATTAGTCATTGTTTTTTCAATGACTGTCCATTTGTTACGATCATAATCGTAGACTTCACAGGAATTTATAGTTTCTGATAATATCGGATCATAACCGCCGCAAACATATAGATTATTGTTGAAAACAGTTGCATCGAAATCACTAAATCATGAATTTATCATAAAAAAATTATTTAAAAAAAATTTATACATAAATTTTATGATAAAAAATTAATATACTAACCATCTAGGTATTATTAAATACGACATTGCCCTCCATGGACTACCAAGATATGGATCATATTTTTGCAACAAATTTGTACAATGGGACTAAATAATAAGTTATTATTTTTAAAAAAAATTAAAATATATATATGTCTATATGTATAATATATAATTAATTAAATACATACTTGTTTGTTGCCACCGATAGCATAAATGTTATTTTTAAATGCAATTAATTTGAATATATCTTGTTGTATATCAATCATTGAATCGCCAATTGTTTGCCAAACATTTCTATAGACATTGTATTTACTGCAATCAATTTTATAACTTACTCTGCTATTATAGATACCGCACACCAATAGAAAATCATAACGTTTTTCAATTGGCATTAAATTTTTCACATGAATATCACTTTTTAGATAATAGGTTATCTGCGGTTTGGTTTCATTATGGCTAACATTAGCCAAACTCATGTCCTCTGTATCCATCGATTCATAATTGTATGTACAGTAAACTGCATTATTTTTATTATTATTATTATTATTATTATCAATAAGACGTCTAAATTGATTGATGGCTTGTTTATTATCTTTGATATTGTATTGCCAGCTATAAAATAATATATAGAGATTAACGTTATCGTAATCATATAGTTTATATTGTAAGCGATTTTTTTTGTTAAACACACAGTCCTTATTAATATTGATGGCATCGGTAATGACAACTGAATCTAATTTCTTAAGCAAATCCAAGTAGTAATCAATTTTTTTGGTCATCGCATACGTTGAATATGTTTCGTGTGACGGGTTTTTCAGATAATCATTCAATCGGTTAACCGTTTCATTCCCTGACCGAATACGGATAAGCAGCTCCTGTAGCTCCTGTGTCTGTATTGTACTATATGTTGTAAAACTTTCCACCAATATATTGAACTCGTCCAACACTATACTACTAATAAATGAATCCATTTGGTTTAAATCGGCACTAATATCGTGAAACTGTAGTTTTATAGTGTCGATACCGTCAAACATTTTAATACAATTATTGATAATTTCATCATTAATTTTTTCAATAAATGCATCATGCTTAATTTCACGTTCCCATAGTTGCCTGATAAAATTGATCGGTAGTAAAGTGTACTCGATGATCTTACCGTAACCATTGTTGTTTTTGACCATGTCTTTACTTACAGTACTAGCGTATATAAAGGCATCCTTTATAGATGTTGGCATTATATCAGGAACGACATCACCACTGATTTTAAATGAATAATGTCTATACTGTTCGGTAACATTGGATTTAATCCCCCCGTCCACACTACCACCTATTTCAGCAAAACCAAGCGATAGTTTAGCTCCCATTTTACCGCTGATGTCAATCACATTATCATAGGAACAGTTAGTATCTTGGGCAGTCAGCATAAAGTGTCCGCCCCATTGTCGAGTTGTTACTACATGAGTGGCATCGATTTTATCGATGATCTCCATATTCACTAATCGTTTCAGATTTTCATCGGATAGTGTAATCGATTCGTGTATTGTACTAATTGTATGTATAAGCGATACTTTGGCACTTTTATAACTTGTTTTTTTGTCATATAAAAAACCTGCTGTTCCCCCGATTTCAATGGGTAGTCCGCACAGTACGTTAAGCTTAAACTCTGCTTTTACATGCATTTTCATTAGCTTTTCTTCCATTGTATTTGATAAAACAAAATCGGTTTCAGTTTTAGCATTGCTATGTATATTAATCAATGTATCGGGCAGTTTGGTTGTACTAAACATTGTCAATGGATAAAATCTATCGGTACGGGCATCATAAAACTCGCCCAATTGGGCCACTACTCCTAGTGCCGGCAGTTTTGTAGGATTAGGTGACAATGGTATTGCCTAATAGCAATAAAAATAAGGCAATTTTCTATTAATTAAATCTAATAGAAAAATATTATTAAGCTAATTATAATTTTAGTATATATATTATTATTTTATAATAGATTTTATCAATATTATGCCAGTTAAATTTTATATATTATACTTAAGGATAATATTATAATATATTACATTAGTTATATACAATTAGTCTAATTTTTAATTCAAAAATTAAAATATAATATATTCTAGTTTTAGTTATAAATACTAGTTTTAAAAACATTTTTTTGGGAAATAAAAAAATTTACTATAAATTTTATAAAATTAATAATGTAATTTAATAATAAATAAATACCTTGCATAATAAACTGTCCTGGTTAATCGAAATAATTATTAGATGAATTATTAATAATTTAATCATTATTCATAACTTTAAAAATCACAATTAAAAAAACTGTATTTTAAGTTTATTTTTACCTTAACTCTTACTCAAATAGTATTAAAATAAAAATTTATTATCAGTGATTTTTTTAATTATAATTATATCATATATTGTTATTTAAATGTTAATATTATAAATTAGATATAATATAAATTAACAAAATAATACATTTGTATATTGTTATTAGATATGTTTACGTGATGTTTTATTATTTTATTAATTTTAAATTGTAATAATTTTATATTATATTGACTGAAAAATTAGTTTAATAAAAATATTTACATTATGATAATTATATTATGTAAAATTTTAATAATATAATATTATTGTATAAACAATATTATTTTTAAGTGTATTTATATATATTAATTTTTATAATAATATTTAAAAAAAAATAATATCAAATAAAATAGCTTAATATAAATTTATTAGTCTAAAAGTACAATAATTGTTTATTATATTAAATAAAAAAAAGTATATTAGTATATTTAGTAGTAACTATATTGACAATAATAGTAATATGGGGTTAAGCAAGGGGTGGGGTAGTGATAAGACTAAATAACCCCCTTTAAGATCGAAACGTGGTAGTAGTGATGGTAGTGGTGGTAGTGATGGTAGTGATGGTAGTGATGGTAGTGATGGTAGTGGTGGTAGTGGTGGTAGTGGTGGTAGTGGTGGTAGTGGTGGTAGTGGTGGTGGTAGTGGTGGTAGTGATGGTAGTAGTAGTATTTAAAATAATAATAATAATAAATAGTACTAACACGTAAATTAAACTGTATTTTATAGTATATTGTTGCTAATAGTAAACAAATTAAATTATTAATTAAATTAACATTTTCCCCGTATTTTAATAATGTATTAAATCTCTCTCTTTCTCTCTGAAACTATCCATTAATTTGTTGTTTAATCCAATTAATTTTTGTTAACACTTTGATGAATGTCATATTCACCTGTTCCTCTAATACACACTTATAAGTAGCTTTATATAGCCTAGTACTGGACGCCACACCTATTAAAACAGCCCTACCGTTGATATACTGTATGAGTGGACCACCAGAATCGCCCTATAATTTAAATTAATTGATTATAAAATAATTTTAGTTCATTATTTAGTTTTAAAAAATTAAAAACACTACTCAATCACTTACTCACTCACTCACTCACTCACTCACTCACTCACTCACTCACTCACTCACTCACATTGCAAGTATGAGAACCGCCGGGAAATGGAAAGACATTGACCGTCAAGTGATTGGGATTATCATTCGGTTTGACCGGCAATACCCGAGTCCAACCCATTTGTAGCCGATTAGGTTGAATGTGATCATCGATTAAGTAATACTTATCTTCTTTAGCCATTAAACCAAAGCCGGCAATCAATGCATACTTATAGCCGCCGCCGCCGGTGTTGTTGAGACCATTTTGCGGCAAACAAATAGAATTTATTTGCCGATAGTATTGACCACTTTTTGCCGTAAAATTCATTGATTTCATGACTTGTATTAATGCAATATCGTTGTCATCGCTAACCCGATTCGTATAGTTTTCATGTATTATAAATCGTTTGACTCCATAGTCGTCTCCTTTATCATTGATGTCCACAATTCCCGGATATACTTTCCAATTGCAAGCGTCTGGCAAACAATCTATCATACAATGACCGGCCGTTACAATCCAATTACGGTTGAGTACCGAACCCGTACACCTGGAACTGTAGTATAACATAAATATCTATATATATATATATATGTTCAATGTTGGATCTGGAGGCGCTATTAGGGGGTGGCGGTAGGTTGTGGTGGGGCTGAGATATGATAAAGCTATCTTATCCTTACTGGAGATTATCCTAGATTTATACTCACCCTCAATCCACCCACCCAACCAACCACCCAGAGAGTTATTCATACAATATATACATATATATATATTTTTAAAAAGTCAAAATACCTGAGTTTGTTGTCTCTCCACTCCTCGATGTATACAATATATGGCAGTTCAGCCCTCTTTGCGTCCCTTCCGTTGACTATTGAGGACAAGGAGGAGGAAGTGTCCATTAAATCACGACTACTGTGCCATTCAAAGCACCGGTCGGTCATCAGTTGCGACTCACGACCGATACCACAGTCAGTAGTATTAGTAATGTCCGGATAATCACCGATTTGTAGGCCAAACACAACAACATTAACAACATTGCAAACACTGATAAAGACTTTAAAAGTTTTTATAATTATTTGTTTTTTTTTTGTATTAATTTTATTATAAATATATAATAATTGTAATAATAATAATAAAGTTTACTTACACAACACTATCAAACAAAACATTTTTAACAATTATCCAAACATTAAATGTTTTAATTAGAAATTTAAATATTAATATTATTTAAAATTGAATAAATATGTAGTTTTTATAAAACAATTTTATATTTAATATGATTTTCATAAAATACTTAAATTTCATAAATTGATATTTTATATGTTTTTTTTAAAAATTATTTAATAATAAACTTAAAAATATATTTTTGTTTTTGTTACTCAATCTTAACAAATACTATGTAATAAAATACATTTTATAAATATTTAAATAATGAATTTAATAAAAAAAATTATTTATTTAATTTCAAAGTAGTTGTAGTAGTAGTAGTAGTAGTAGTAGTAGTAGTAGTAGTAGTAGTAGTAGTAGTAGTAGTAGTGGTAGTAGTAGTAGTAGTAGTAGTAGTAGTAGTAGTAGTAGTAGTAGTAGTAGTAGTAGTAGTAGTAGTGGTAGTAGTAGTAGTAGTAGTAGTAGTAGTAGTAGTAGTAGTAGTAGTTGTTGTTGTTGTTGTTGTTGTTGTTGTTGTAAGCTTTCTCGATAGTTATCCAAATAATGATTATTAAAATTACTATACAATTAATAATTAGTGATATATATATATATATGTAAAAAATAAATAAATAATTTTACTTTTATATTATATTTTTTTATGAATTTACAAATAATAATTTCAATTCATTGATTTTGTTTTTAGTTTTTTTTTGAAATTTATGAAACAATAAGTTATATAAATATATATATTTTTTATTTAAAAGAATTTATTAATTTAATTAATTTCAATTCAAAAATAAGATAAATATTTTTACACTTATAAGACTATAACTTATAGTATTATCCAATACTTAATAATAATAATAACTATTTTTAAAAAATGTATTGCTATTTATGTTGTCTCATATTTTATAAAAACTATTGTTAATGTGATAATAATGTTGATTATACTGAAAGCCATATGCGATACCAGTGTCCGCCTATTGTCTACCGGACTGATGTACATATCGTTTGACGATTGTTTCAAACGATTTATGATATCAAACGCCCGTCGATACTGTTTACGTGTTTCGGCGACACCTAAATAACCACTGTCTTTGATAAAACGATTATCCAGTTCATCAATACCGTATGTAAAGGCCCGGTAGTTTAGTGATCCAATATAAACCAGTGCCACCAATGTTATCAATCCCTTTACTAATAATATTATAAATACGTGCCAAAGTTGATATTTTGATACAATTATTAGACAAATTGAACATGCACATTCAATTGTAGAGCAAATTATCATGCTCACAATGTCTAACCATAATATACTATTTAATTGTTGCATGATCAATTTAAGCTGATGCAATTGATAGGCCAGTTGACTTATTTTATCGATAGTTGTATGCATTTTGAATGTATGTTTTATATCAGCTGATACCATTAGATTAATATAGCCAATAATTGTTATGGTAATAAATCTAGCATTGTCTAGTGGCAAATAAATAAGTCTAATTAATAGACATTGGATTAGTTGGTGGCCATCAATCCAAACATCAATGACAATTGCTAGCATTTCCAGTACCGTCACAATTGTCAAGTGTACGACAATAATTACAATGGCAGCTAACCAGCCCTTATCATCGATTTTTTGTCTAACATGTCTAATATGAACTGACCATAAAAGTTGATATATTTGTTTGCCATTTATCAACAATAATAAGCTGCCAATCAGTGTCTTAATAAAAATCATTGAATAGGATAGCAGATGAATGTCGATAAGTATCTGGGATTTGAAGACAAATTTAAAACTATTGAATAAACTAATTAAATATAAAATTATTATATAAAATATGAATAAATAATTTAATAAGATTTTTAATTTTTGGTGACATTTTTGCTGATGTTGTCCATTATTGGCAATCCTATAGTGACCATTGCCGCTGTATTTTAAAAACTTGATAATATAATAATAGCCAGAATAATTGATAGACATATTTATTAAATTGTATTATTATTATTATTATTAATTTAAAAAATTGAAATTCAATTTTTTTGTTTATTAAAGTTTTTTTAAATGTTTTATTTTAGATAACTTTAATTTGTAACAAAAATAATATATACAAAAAAATATATTTAAAAATATATTAAATATAACTAATAATATTTTAAACATTCACTAATCATTCAATAACATTACATACTAGAAAATGTTATACAACTAAAAAAGTTAATGTTGTATAATATATATACTGAATTAGCCAAAAAAAATATTAACTTATATATTTAACATATATATATATACATTTATATATCTCAGTATATTAATGTATAAATATAAAAAATTATGTTTTATCAATATTTATACTAAACATATAACACTAATAAAAAATATCTGTTATTAAGTAAGTTTATTTTTATTAGTAAATAACATGATTACAACAAATTAAAAATCTACTTTTTTTAATAAAAAACAAAGTATTGATATTATAGTTATAATAGTTTATTATATTTGTATTATGTAAAAATCAGATCATAAAATAAATAATATATTTCATATTTCATATTGATTTTTATTTAATAATCTTAATTTATAATAATTATAATTTATATATATTGCAAATAGCATAATTATACAGACTTTTTTTTAAAATAGAAAATAAATAAATAAATTATTTATTATATATATATATATACTGTATATTACTATTGATTGATTTATTTTAGTCCATAATTAGGGTTTAACCCGCAGGATGCCAAGGACTATAATAATTGTTAATACGTTTGTTATCATTGTTTTCATAATTATCATAATAATTATCATCATTATTGTTGTCCTCCGATAGCAAACAAATATCATATATGCGATCGCAATAAAATAGTCGACCGCATTGCCAGTCCTGTTGGCAACGGCGGTGCAGATGATGGCGGAGACCGCGACCGCGGCTGCGGCTAAGGTGATGGTGAAAACCGTCTACAGGTGACCACATTAACGACATGTCCAGTATAATGATTACTACAACTACTACTACTAGAATAATCATCATATTATCCATTGATTTCAATGACTGCTTCATGTTGTTGTTGTTGTATATAAAATATATATTATTGTCTAAATAAACAAAAAACTAATATTTTAAATATAAATCATATAATTTCATTAAATAATAATAATTGTAAAATAATCTATAATCAATAAATTTAAAAAAAATTACTTATTATCTAAAAGTTGTACTATTAATATAATGATTATGTGGAGATTTTTTGTTTTTTAATGAAAATAACTAATAATTCTATAATTAATTAATTAAAAATACGCTATCATTTTTTTTAATTAAGACAATAAATTGATTAAAAAAATGTCGTTTAATTAAACTTTTAATTTAAACAACATTTTTAATATTAATTATTTAAAAATTATTAATATTTAGTAATATTTTTTTATATTTTTTTCAATAAAAAAAACTTGTGATTTTATACTAACTGTGTAATTGAATATATATCAGTTATTTATTTATTTAATTAAATGTTAGTACTGGGTAATTTTAACACATTTTATTTAAATTAATTTATATTATAATAATTTATATAAATATATATCACGTTTGAAATTCATTGCTATTTTCACATTAATCAGAGATAATGATTGCCAATAGTTTTCGTATTGAATTGACTTTATTGATACCATAATCAATACCCGGATATCTATAATATCTATATAATTCCCGCATATATTTTATATGTAGAGTCGGCTCTATCATCAAAACAGTGGGCAGCAGTCAGTATCCAGTGCTGGTTGACTACAGTTCCCGTATACTAATTACTGGATTTATATAAAATATAAGATTATAAATATATATTTTTAGTCAAAGAGATAGATAGATAGATAGATAGATAGATAGAGAGAGTTATTAATACAATAGATATATACTATATATATATTTAAAAAGTCAAAATACCTGAGTTTGTTGTCTATCCACTCCTCAATGTATACAATATATGTCAATTCAGCCCTCTTTGCGTCCCTTCCGTTGACTATTGAGGACAAGGAGGAGGAAGTGTTCATTAAATCACGACTACTGTGCCATTCAAAGCACCGGTCGGTCATCAGTTGCGACTCACGACCGATACCACAGTCAGTAGTATTAGTAATGTCCGGATAATCACCGATTTGTAGGCCAAACACAACAACATCAACAACATTGCAAACACTGATAAAGACTTTAAAAGTTTTTAAAAACTATTTGTTTTTTCTGTTAATTTTATAATATATTGATATAAATACAACTAAATTGTAATAATAAAGTTAACAATACTTACATAATGTTGTCAAACAAAACATTTTAAACAATTATTTAATTAATAGTTTAATGAAAGTTAAATATTAACTATAATTGAATTAATAGATAGTTTTAAAAACAGTTATAGTTTTAATAAAATTTTATAAATTGATATTTAATGATCTTTTTTATTATTTAATAAAAAAAATTTACATACATTTTTGTAATTGTGTCTTAATATAAACAATTAAGATAAATAATAAATTTATTTGATTTCTAAAATATGTAAAATTTTAATATATAGAATTATAATACATATTTCAATCAATAGCTAAATATTATGTTAATAAATTTAGTTATTTAACAATTTTTAATTGATAATTATAAAAATTATATAAAAATAATAATTATTTTTGTTGTAATCATTCATTAATTTATAATTATTTAGTTAGAAAAGTTGATAACATGTTAAGTAAATACAAAAAATAGTACATATATTTGATTACTATAATTAAAAACGTTTTATAATTAAATAATATATAATATGAAAAAGTTTAATAAGGCGTGGTTCACTTATTACGTTCGCACTTTTTAAGAAATCTAGACCCCCCTCCCTCCCCTGTGATCGCAATTGTTCTCATGTAATCATTTAAAAAATTACGTTCGTATATCGCTAACCGCTACCCCCCCCCCCCCCACCACAAGAAATAAAATATTATCTAAATGCTAACGTTCTTAAAGTCTCTACCCCTCCCCTCCCTCGTTTGCAAAAATTCGCTTTGGCTAACCCCCCCCACCCTTCAAGTGCGAACGTAATATGTGAACCACGCCTAACTGAAAATATAATAATACATTAATTTTTAATTATTACAGATTAAATTATAATATAAAAAATATTTTAATTAAGTTAAACTATTATTATTATTATTTATTCATTTTAATTATGTAGTCTTGATTATAATAATAACAATTATTTATATATATATAAATTATTATTATTATTGTAATTAGTTATTGATTTATAAGTATTTAGTTTGAAAAGTTGATAATCTGTTAATTAAATATTTTTAAAAAAATTAGTTTTTATTCTGAATAAAATAATTGCTAATTAAATTGTTATTATTATTAATATTAGTTTTATCTATTAATAACAAAAGTTTATTATCACTTTATCTATTAATATAATAATTTGTTATATACAGTATATATATATATATTAATTGTATTAAAATAAAAATTTATTTACCGAAAAAAATAAGCCAGGTAAATCTAATTGTTTATCAATCCAAGAACCATTCTTTAATATTTTAACTGAATTTTCTGTTTAAATAGAATTATATATTAGAAAATCTTAGTATTAAAATTGATTATAAATAAATCAAATAATAATAAATAAATTTATATTTTGTAATTAAAATTTTTTTTAAATATAAAATTAATTATTTATAATTACCTAATTCATCATTTCTAAAAAAATAAAGTAAAGTATTTTTATAAACAATTATCTCACAGAAACTCTTGGCTTCTAAAGTAACTAAAATTAAATAAAAAAATTATTAAAATAAATATATATAAAAATTAATTGATGAATTGTTGAAAAATTGATTAATAAAATGTTAATTAAATTAAATATTTACATAAGTCTTCAAAATTTTTATTTAATGGATTGTATTTAAATACCAAATTCCTATTACTGTTATCAGTTTTCATAATTATAAAATTATAAATATAATTCATATATGAAACACTACGAACAGCCACAAAATTGTTTCTATAATAATTTATATAAAAAAATATTATCAATTGATTAAAAAAAATTAAGAAATTTTATAAAATTTAATTTTATAAAAAAAACAATTATATACATTACCGATCATAATAATAAGAGAATCTATGAATTAAAAATAAAACAATTAATTAAGATTAATTATTGTGTGTTTATTTAAACAATTAATAAATATATATTACACAGGATTTATAAAATTATAAACATATGACCATTCATTTGTTAGATGATTATATCGTTCAATAAATGGACCACTGATTGCATATAAATATCCTAAATGTGAAATTAATGAAAAACTAGAGCGTCGGACAGCCATTGGTTTTATTTGATTCCATGAATTAGTTAGTCTGTCATATATTTCGCATGATTCCAATATTATTTCATTAAATTGACCGCCACAAACATATATAGTATCATTATATACAGAAATGCCCGGATAGCTAAATATTTTTATATAAATAATAATAATATGAGTTATTTGATAATTAATATATTTAAAAAATAATAATACAAACCATCTAGGTGTTGTAAGTAATGATATTTGACTAATTGATCCATCCATTGGATTAAATGATTCAACCAAATCGCTGCAACTATTATTCTTTGATATTATAAATAATAAAAAAATAATAATAAGTTTATTTTAATAAAAAATATACTAAAAATTAAAATAAATTACTCACTCTATATAAACTTTGTCCACCAATAGCATAAATTTTGTTTTTATATTCAATTAAATTATAATCGAAACGTTTAGTATAGAATGACTTAGTATCGTGTAATTGAACTAATGTATTATTATCATTATCAATTATTGATTCGTTTATATATTTACAATTTGAACCATTGTCAAACTTTAAACAAATATAGATAAGATCTACTACTTTATGATTGTTATCACTTTTAATGTTGACTACTTCAACTAATGGTAATATATTTTGTTTAAATAATTGGGATTTTTTATATAGACTTATCTGTGGATAACTAACATTTTCGCTAACATTAGCAAATGATAAATCATATTCATTCATAATATCATAATTATAGGTACAAAATAAAGCATTACTATTGTTTTTATTATTACTAATATAGCGGGTAAAATTTTCATAAACAATATTATTTTCAACTATAATATTCGGGTCACTAAATTGCCATCTATAATAAAATACATAGACATGGTTTTTAAATAATCTATTTATATTACTTTTTAAACTATTAGATTTATGAAAAATGCATTCATTATTACTACTTTTAGCTAAATTAACAAACAATAATTGATTAAATAAATCATTATAATAAGAAATTTTGTTACGTATAAATGGATTAGAGTACATATTATTTTCATTTTTAATAATATATTTTAACAGTTCATAAGCACTATTATTACCGGATTTTATATCAACTAAAAGGTCGTGTAAAAGTAGTTTTTGTGTTTTATAGTATGTTGAAAAATTTAGTTTAAAACTATTCAATTCATTCATTAAATTATTATCAATAAATTGCTCCATTGTATTGAATTTGTCGACACAATCATTGATTAATAGCTGACTATTTATTAAATCATCGAAATATTTGATACATTCATCAACCAGTTGTTCGTTGATTTGATTGACGTAGGCGTCAGCTTTAATTTCTTTTGACCAGAGTTGTCGTATAAAATTGATTGGTGTTAATGTTATTGATATTTGTTTTCCCGATCCATTGTTTCCGCTTTTTAATAGTTTTGGTAGATTACTGGCGTATTCAAATGCATCCACTATTGTTTGGGGCAATTCATCTGATATGACATCTCCTATCAATTTAAAGCTATAAGTGTTTAGTTTTTCTGTTAAATTAACATTAATTCCTCCTTTTATTTTGCTTGATATTGAAGCAATTGCTAATTCAATTTCAGCTCCCATACTGCCTTTAATGCCGATATTATTTCTATCAATAAAATTGGTGTCTTCTACAGTAATAAACACTTGTCCGCCCGATTGATAACCAGTGACCACATGTGTAGCGCCAATCTTATTCAATACATCCCAATTTATATACTTTTTTAGTCTATCATCAGTTAGGCTAATGGATTCATATGATGTCTTTATTTTCTGGACTAACGTAACTTTTGCACTGTTAGACTTGGATTTAATGTCTCCAAAAAAACTGGCCTTTCCCGACACACCGAATGGTATACAAACCAGATTTAATTTAAATTCAACGCTAATATCTAATTGTATTAGTTTTTGTTTTAATGTATTTTACGTAAATATAGTCAATTTCAGATTTTAGACAATTATTGCGTTTAATAATCAGATTGTCCGGTAGTTTTGCCGTATTATTAAACAATTGTACGGCAATAAACTTATCAGTTCGGCAATCATAGTATTGGCCAATTTCAACGACATCGTCCAGTGTTCGGCCGGACAATGTGTCCGATGATGTTAATTGTGTTGATGCCTTAAATTTTATCAAATTAAAAAAAATAATTATATTAATTATTTTTGTATATTTTAAAAATAGTATATAGTATGTATATATATAATTTCATAAATATATCATACAAATAATTATTTTAATTGTATATTTTAATATAATAAAATTAAAATAATCTTTAAAAGTTTAAAACAAGAATATATATATATATATATATATATATATATACATATATATATATACTAATGTATAATAACATAGTATAACATATATAAATTTTAATAAATATATAATAAATATATAATAAATATATAATAAATATATAATAAATATATAATAAATATATAATAAATATATAATAAATATATAATAAATATATAATAAATATATAATAAATATATAATAAATATATAATAAATATATAATAAATATATAATAAATATATAATAAATATATAATAAATATATAATAAATATATAATAAATATATAATAAATATATAATAAATATATAATAAATATATAATAAATATATAATAAATATATAATAAATATATAATAAATATTAAATATATAATAAATATATAATAAATATATAATAAATATATAATAAATACAGGGTTGTTTTTATTGTACAAGTGAAGTAATTTGCTTATAATTTCAAAACTAAACAAGATATTTTAATAAAACAAAAACTAATGTGTAAAGGAGATGTGGGAAATTTACTTAAGCCTGTTTTTTAAAAATTATATAGCGTAGTTTTAATGTAATTACACTAGATACAAAAATATTGCTCATAGGCCACACCGTAATACTACCAAGTTACTATAATATACATTTTGTAGACAATAGATAAAAGTAATAATTAATAATTTAACAATTGATTTAGGCACATTTAAATAAAATTAAGGTATTTTTCTTTAGTTTAAAAAATTGATATTTTTATTTTTAAGCAATTTTTATTGCGTAAATCGTGTTTTTCATTGATAATATTAGACTTCAATTAATTTTTACATCAATATTATATCAATAAAAAATATTTCTTTTAATTAGTTGATCAAAAAAATAAAGAAAAAATATCATTTTATGCATACAAATTACTAGAGATTTTGAATTTTAATTTCTCATTATTTTAATCCTTAAGTAAAAAATTTTGAAATTATTTCAAATAATTTTCCCACATCTCATTTACAACTTAATTTTTGTTTTATTAAAATATCTTGTTTAGTTTTGAAGTTATAAGCAAATTACTTCACTTGTACAATTAAAACAACCCTGTATATAACAAGTATATAATAAATTTAAAATAAATA
>NW_026533207.1:2027265-2062265 GCF_028296485.1 Oppia nitens
CCAAACACTTTAGCAAATTGTATAAAACATTATCAACTAAATAATTAAATTGCAATAAATAATTTATTCAAAAACTATTTAATGTTAAAAAATTTCACTGAATTATTTAAAATAATATTTTATTACAGTTTTAATTTACACATTATGAAATTAATTTATTAATAATATTATATGATGATTTTTGTTCACGAATTCCTGAAAGTAGTACGTATCTGAATTCTATATGTCTGTCTGTCTGTCTGTCTGTCTGTCTGTCTGTCTGTCTGTCTGTCTGTCTGTCTGTCTGTCTGTCTGTCTGTCTGTCTGTCCGTTTGCTATAAGCTATGAGGGTCAGTATTGAAATTTTGATATTTCATCAGGAACAAGAAAAAATGGCGTCCAAAGTTTAAAAGTTTTGATTTTAAATTTGAATTTGAATAAAGAATCAAAATATGGTATAATTTATTAGTAAAAAAATTATATTTTTAAAAACATAGATAAAATGGCGGCCAATGTATAAGAAATTTTAAACTTCTTGACAAAAGTTTAGTTTATTTCGTTGTACATTGTACTTGGTGTAATTTGATACCACACATGATTAATGTTTAGTTTATTTTGTTGTACTGAATCATTTGATACCTCACATGACTAAATTATTTGAATTAATTTTGTCATACTAAATTATATGATATTTATTTTGGATAAGGAGTTGATGTGGAAATGCTTTCTAGCATTCTCAACTGGTTTTTATTAAATACAATATCTACTATTTAATTATTATTTTTTTAGGTTTCAAAATTCAAAAAACAATTTCAAATTACAGTATAATCTTAGAAAAATATTATATTATTTTTAATGAATATTATTTAATAGTATCAATAAAATAAAATTGTTTAAAAAAATAATTTATATTTTTAATTTTGTTTTAGATATTTTTAAACAATTTCTATTTAACTTATTTTTTAAAAAAGTATATTTTTCAATATTATAACAATAAATTCTATGCTATTATTAAACAAAACAATTTATTTTAATAATAATAATTATTAAATATATAATTTATTAGTTTATTAATAATTATTATTGAAAATATTGAAATAAATAATAAATAAAATAAAAATCATTGTCAAACTATATAATTAATACTTCTAATGTAATGTAAAATTTTTTATTGTAATAAATAAAAACACAAATTATTTAAAAATACATATACTGTATATATGTGGAAAACAATATTTATGATACTATTATTAAAATTATTAATTATATTATTAAGTATATCTTGCTAAGTTTATTAAAAATTTTATATAGCTTTTAATATTATTTTAATAATAAATATAAAAATAAAAGTAATCATTAATGTTCATTTAAAAACTTAAATAATATAAGTATATTTATCATAATTTTTGAAAAAAACGTACAAGTACAATTAATAAATTAGTTATAAAATATTTTTTTTTTAATTGTCTTGTCACCTTTTTTCTATGTCAAAAACACTATATATTATTTCAAAAAAAATAAATAATTTTTATATATGATTGACATTTAATTACATTGCTAGAATTTTTATTTTAATTGAAAACTATATAAACAAGCATGTTTAATTTTATAGAAATTATTTATATTAAATTTTATAATTATATAAAAATCTGAATTAAAATAAACAAAACAAAAAATAATCATGTTCAAATCTATCATGGTCAATTTACAATTGGTTTTATTTCTAATGTTTATCATGCAATCAATTATTAATAATAATAATAATAATGTAATGATGGTGCAAGGTATCTAATTTATTTTATTTTATTTTTTAAAAATTTATATATATCTTGGTTTTATTATCATTGGTTTTTTTGTTGTTATTAAAATTTTAATTTTTATCTAAAAATTTTATGTTTTTGCAAAATTTATAGCATGCATTGATCCTGGTGATTCATGTAATCAAAATTTTAATTGTTGCAGTGGTGTTTGCTCTCGTACTGGTAGTTGTTATTAGTAATTATTATTATTTAAAAAAAAATTACAAAATACAGTATTTAAGTTATAGTTTTTTATATATATATCTAAAAAAATTATTATAAAATATTGTTTTATTTAGAAATTATTTATTGTAAAAAATAATAATAATTGTTTGTACACCACATAAAATTATTGTTTTTTTTAAATTAATTAAATAATTATAATATTATAACAATTTTTAAAAATTTTTATTTGTTGTTGTAGAATTTTTAAAATAATAATAAATAAAAACTTAAAAAATAAAATTTCCTTATATAGATAATGTATAAATTATTAAATAATTATATAAAATAATTTAAATACTATATTATTTTCTTATATTTGTTTTATATAAAAAAATTATTATAAAATAAATATTTTTATTGTTTTATTTTGAATTTATTTTTTTTAAATAATTGTTTGTATACGACTTAAAAGTTTTGTTTTTTTAATTAATTAATATATTATATTATAATGCTTATTGTATTTTATTTGATGTTGATGTTGTTGTTGAAATTTTAAAATAATAATAGATTAATTAAAAAATACAATTTCTATATATGTAATTAATTAATTTTTGTAAATTATTATATAACTATATAAAAATACTGTATTATTTTCAAACAAATTTTTCAAATTTGTTTTATGAATTCTATATGTGTGTGTGTAATGTGTGTGTTGGTTTTCAAGGATCGAATTTTGAAATTCTTATTTTAGATTCGGTTAGATAATCGAAAATAAGGTATAGAGGATCAGCATTAAAATTTTGATATTTCTTCGGGAACATAGAGAAAATGGCGGCAAAAGTACTAAAAATTTTAAAGTTTAGATTTGAATAAAGCATCAAAAGTAAGTTATAGAAATTAGAATTAAAATTTTGATATCTCTTCAGGAACAAAAAAAATGGCGGATAAATTTTTAAAAATTAGTTTGTTGTCAAAATTTAAGTTAAAAATCTAAATACAGTTAATTAGAATAATAAGTTAAAAAATAATGCATAACCATTGATATTGCATCACCATATATATATTGCATCAGCATAATTATTGCTTCACAATAGATATTGGATCACCATAAATAACGCATCAGCATATAATATTTCATCATAAATATTTAATCATAAATATTGCATCATAAATATTTAATCATAAATATTGCATCATAAATATTTAATCATAAATATTGCATCATAAATATTTAATCATAAATATTTAATCATAAATATTGCATCATAAATATTTAATCATAAATATTGCATCATAGATATTGCATCATAAATATTGCATCATAGATATTGCATCATAAATATTGCATCATAGATATTGCATCATAAATTTTGCATCATAAATATTGCATCGCCATAAATATATAGTTTCAATATAAATACTTTATCATGAAAATTGTCAATTAATAGTTTAGTTTACTCATATAAAATGATTACAGGAATTAATATTTTGATTATAATATGACCATAATATGTAATTTACACAAGAAAAAATTTGTTTTAGATAATGCTTTCTAGCATTCTCAACTGGTTTAATTTTTGTTTTCAATAAATTTATTACTAATATATTTTAAATAATTTAAAACTTAATAAATTAACAACAAATAATATATATAAAAAATTTATAGCAATAAATAAAAAATCATAAATTATTTATATATATATATATATATATATATATATATATATATATATATATATATATATATATATATATATATATAGAAAACAATATTTATGAAAGTATCATTAAATTTAAATATAAATATAAAAATAAAAGTAATCATTAATGTTCATTAAAAAACTTATATAGTATAAGTATATATTTATTATAATTATTGAAAAAAACGTACAAGTACAATTAATAAATTATTTATAAAAAAAAATTTTTTTTTTAATTGTCTTGTCACTTTTTTTCTAAGTCAAAAACACTATATATTATTTCAAAAAAAATAAATAATTTTTATTTGTGATTGACATTTAATTACATTGCTATAATTTTTATTTTAATTGAAAACTATATAAACAAGCTTGTTTAATCTATAAAAATTATTTATATAAAAATTTTATAATTATATAAAAAAGTGAATTAATATAAACAAAACAAAAAATAATCATGTTCAAAACTATCATGATCAATTTACAATTGGTTTTATTTCTAATGTTTATCATGCAATCAATTATTATTAATAATAATAATGCAATCATGGTGCAAGGTAACTAATTTATTTTATATTTCTAAATAAATATATTTTAGTTTTATTATCATGTTTTTGTTAACAACGTTGTTGATATTAAAATTTTAATTTTTATCTAAAATTTTACGTTTTTTTTTGTAAAATTTAGCATGCGGTTTACATGGTGTTTCATGTAATTCAGATGCTGAGTGTTGCAGTTATAGTTGCGATGCTCAARGTTGTAGTTAGTTATTATTATTATTATTATTAAAAAAAATACAAAATACAGTATTTAATTTATAGTTTTTTATATATCTAAAAAAATTATTATAAAATATTGTTTTATTTAGAAATTATTTATTGTAAAAAATAATAATAATTGTTTGTACACCACATAAAATTATTGTTTTTTTTAAAATTAATTAAATAATTATAATATTATAACAATTTTTAAAAATTTTTATTTGTTGTTGTAGAATTTTTAAAATAATAATAAATAAAAACTTAAAAAATAAAATTTCCTTATATAGATAATGTATAAATTATTAAATAATTATATAAAATAATTTAAATACTATATTATTTTCTTATATTTGTTTTATATAAAAAAATTATTATAAAATAAATATTTGTATTGTTTTATTTTGAATTTATTTTTTTTAAATAATTGTTTGTATACGACTTAAAAGTTTTGTTTTTTTAATTAATTAATATATTATATTATAATGCTTATTGTATTTTATTTGATGTTGATGTTGTTGTTGAAATTTTAAAATAATAATAGATTAATTAAAAAATACAATTTCTATATATGTAATTAATTAATTTTTGTAAATTATTATATAACTATATAAAAATACTGTATTATTTTCAAACAAATTTTTCAAATTTGTTTTATGAATTCTATATGTGTGTGTGTAGTGTGTGTGTTGGTTTTCAAGGATCGAATTTTGAAATTCTTATTTTAGATTCGGTTAGATAATCGAAAATAAGGTATAGAGGATCAGCATTAAAATTTTGATATTTCTTCGGGAACATAGAGAAAATGGCGGCAAAAGTACTAAAAATTTTAAAGTTTAGATTTGAATAAAGCATCAAAAGTAAGTTATAGAAATTAGAATTAAAATTTTGATATCTCTTCAGGAACAAAAAAAAATGGCGGATAAATTTTTAAAAATTAGTTTGTTGTCAAAATTTAAGTTAAAAATCTAAATACAGTTAATTAGAATAATAAGTTAAAAAAATAATGCATAACCATTGATATTGCATCACCATATATATTGCATCAGCATAATTATTGCTTCACAATAGATATTGGATCACCATAAATAACGCATCAGCATATAATATTTCATCATAAATATTTAATCATAAATATTTAATCATAAATATTGCATCATAAATATTTAATCATAAATATTGCATCATAAATATTTAATCATAAATATTGCATCATAAATATTTAATCATAAATATTGCATCATAGATATTGCATCATAAATATTGCATCATAGATATTGCATCATAAATTTTGCATCATAAATATTGCATCGCCATAAATATATAGTTTCAATATAAATACTTTATCATGAAAATTGTCAATTAATAGTTTAGTTTACTCATATAAAATGATTACAGGAATTAATATTTTGATTATAATATGACCATAATATGTAATTTACGCAAGAAAAAATTTGTTTTAGATAATGCTTTCTAGCATTCTCAACTGGTTTAATTTTTGTTTTCAATAAATTTATTACTAATATATTTTAAATAATTTAAAACTTAATAAATTAACAACAAATAATATAAAAAATTTATAGCAATAAATAAAAAATCATAAATTATTTATATATATATATATATATATATATATATATATAGAAAACAATATTTATGAAACTATCATTAAATTTAAATATAAATATAAAAATAAAAGTAATCATTAATGTTCATTAAAAAACTTATATAGTATAAGTATATATTTATTATAATTATTGAAAAAAACGTACAAGTACAATTAATAAATTATTTATAAAAAAAATTTTTTTTTTAATTGTCTTGTCACTTTTTTTCTAAGTCAAAAACACTATATATTATTTCAAAAAAATAAATAATTTTTATTTGTGATTGACATTTAATTACATTGCTAGAATTTTTATTTTAATTGAAAACTATATAAACAAGCTTGTTTAATCTATAAAAATTTTATAATTATATAAAAAAGTGAATTAATATAAACAAAACAAAAAATAATCATGTTCAAAACTATCATGGTCAATTTACAATTGGTTTTATTTCTAATGTTTATCATGCAATCAATTATTATTAATAACAATAATGCAATCATGGTGCAAGGTAACTAATTTATTTTATATTTCTAAATAAATATATTTTAGTTTTATTATCATGTTTTTGTTAACAACGTTGTTGATATTAAAATTTTAATTTTTATCTAAAATTTTACGTTTTTTTTTGTAAAATTTAGCATGCGGTCTATATATATGTAATTAATTAATTTTTGTAAATTATTATATAACTATATAAAAATACTGTATTATTTTATTTTTGTTTTCAATAAATTTATTACTAATATATTTTTAATAATTTAAAACTTAATAAATTAACAACAAATAATATAAAAAATTTATAGCAATAAATAAAAAATCATAAATTATTTATATATATATATATATATAGAAAACAATATTTATGAAACTATCATTAAATTTAAATATAAAAATAAAAGTAATCATTAATGTTCATTAAAAACTTATATAGTATAAGTATATATTTATTATAATTATTGAAAAAAACGTACAAGTACAATTAATAAATTATTTATAAAATATTTTTTTTTAAAAATTGTCTTGTCACTTTTTTTCTATGTCAAAAACACTATATATTATTTCAAAAAAAAATAATTTTTATTTGTGATTGACATTCAATTACATTGCTAGAATTTTTATTTTTATTGAAAACTATATAAACAAGCTTGTTTAGTCTATAGAAATTATTTATATTAAATTTTACATTAAAATAGGTGAATTACAATAAACAAAACAAAAAATAATCATGTTCAAATCTATCATGGTCAATTTACAATTGGTTTTATTTCTAATGTTTATCATGCAATCAATTATTATTAATAATAATAATGCAATCATGGTGCAAGGTAACTAATTTATTTTATATTTCTAAATAAATATATTTTAGTTTTATTATCATGTTTTTGTTGTTGATATTAAAATTTTAATTTTTATCTAAAATTTTACGTTTTTTTTTGTAAAATTTAGCATGCGGTTTTCCGGGTGATCCATGTAATACAGCTGCTGAGTGTTGCACTAATGGTTGCGATGCTCAAGGTTGTTTTTAGTAATTATTATTATTATTATTAAAAAAAATACAAAATACAGTATTTAAGTTATAGTTTATATATATATATATATCTATAGAAAAAAATTATTATAAAATTAAATATCTCAAAGTTGTTTTATTTACAAAATTATTTAATATTATTTTTTTTTAAATAAAAAATTATTTATATTTAAAAAACTATTTAACTTATAAAATAATAAAGTAAATTACAATAAAACAAAACAAAAACAAACAAAATAATCATGTTCAAAACTATCATGATAACTTTAGACTGTATTGTGTTATAATTTTTTTTATAAAATTTATTATGTKTGAATATTTTTTAAAACTAAAARAGTGAATTATTYTATATTAAATATAGAATTTATTAAAAATTAACAAAAATATAAAATACCTTGACATTTTTATTTTATGAGATTTTGAAATTTTCATTTTTTAATAAAAAAAAGTTATTTTTTAAAAAAAACTAATTAATATTTTAAAAATTGCCAAAACACGTGTCAGCTCATTTTAAAAGATCATTTTATTGTAATAAATAAAAATAAATAAATAATTTTTAAAAATATATATATGTAGAAAACAATATTTATGAAACTATTATTAAAATTATTAATTATATTAGYAATTATATTTTTGCTAAGTTTACTAAAAATAATATTAAGCTTAATAGTATTTTAACTTCTAAAGTATTTTAACACTAAATATAATATAACAATAAATTAGTAATCAATTATGTTTATTAAAAACTTATATAATATAAGTATATTTATCATAATTATTGAAAAAAACGTACAAGTACAATTAATAAATTATTTATAAAATATTTTTTTTTAAATTGTCTTATCACTTTTTTTTATGTCAAAAACACTATATATATTATTTAAAAAAAATAAATAATAATTTTTATATGTGATTGACATTTAATTACATTGCTAGAATTTTTATTTTAATATTAAACTATATAAACAAGCATGTTTAATTTATAGAAATTATTTATATTTAATTTTATATTAAAAAAATATTTAGCAATTAAAAAAAGTCAATTAATATAATCAAAAAATAATCATGTTCAAATCTATCATGGTTAATTTACAATTTGGTTTTATTTCTAATGTTTATCATGCAATCAATTATTATTAATAATAATAATAATGCAATCATGGTGCAAGGTATCTAATTTATTTTATTTTTATTATCATGTTTTTGTTGWTGTTATTAAAATTTTAATATTTATCTAAAATTTTACGTTTTTTGTTGTTGTAAAATTTAGCATGCGGTTTTCCGGGTGATTCATGTAAAACAGGTATTGATTGTTGCAGTAATGATTGCTCTGATCAAGGTTGTTTTTAGTATTTAATAAAAAAATAATAAAATACAGTATTTAAGTTATAGTTTATTTAATATAWATATAAAAAATTACTATAAAATAAATATTTTAATTGTTTTATTTAGAAAATATTTATAGTAGAGAAATAATAATTGTTTGTATCCCACATAAAATTTTTTAAAAAAATTTATTAATATATTAAATTATAACGATTTTTTAAATTTATTTGTTGTTGTTGTAGAAATTTTATAATAATAATAAATTAAAAATTAAAAAATAAAATTTTCTTAAATTATATAGATAATTAATTAATGTGTAAATTATTAAATAATTATATAAAATAATTTAATAATTTAAATACTATATTATTTTATTTTTGTTTTCAATAAATTTATTACTAATAATTTTTTAATAAATTAAAACTAAAAATTAACAACAAATTATTATAAAAAAATTATAAAAAAACATAACAAAAAATCAATCATCTAACTTAAAGTTAATTTTTTTTATATAATCATATATTTAAAAAAAAAATTTTGTACTATTAAAATATTGTATATTTAACAATCACATTTATGCAATTTTTTTATTAGTTTGTTTAATATAATTATTTAGTAAATTATTATAATTATCAACAAAATTMWAACTTTTATTATTATTAKCAATAATAATATTATTATTATTAGTATCACTATTATTATCATTCAATGATAATATTATTGCACGAAAATTTGTACGAAAATTTCTGGAAATTTTATCAAATTGTTTAGTAGTAGCTATGAATTGATTGGCTATAATCATCAGCGCCAATAAAATAGCCGAACCGGTAAAACAATATATGAATATATTGTCAACCAGTGACTGTACAGTCGTGTTGAGGACAGGTATGACCATCAGGTGTTGTTGGTATAGACATAAAAACAATAGACACCGACCGAGTTCCAGGTGTAGACCAAATCGACTATTTTCCAGTAGTAGACCAATGGTTGTCAACGACACAAGCAATACGACTATACAGTAGCTAATGGTTTGTTGCGAGAGCTGCCGGTGCCCATCGGCTACCGTATAGTAATAGCCGAGTATTAACAAAAAGTGTACAATTGTATAGACATTTTGCCAGAAAGGTATCGCTGGCGACCAGTACTCAACCGGATGATCGATAAGCGGTACATCCGTGGCTAAGCCTAGTCTAGGTTTACCCGGTGACCAACCGGGACCGTAAAAYAAATGGCCAAAACGATTTGACCAGTTTTCCGCCCTGAATACTGATTGGCCAATTCGGATCCAATGATGAAATTGTAGATAAAACGGATTATACGATTGAACGGGATGTACGAGTCCGTAGACAACCGGTTCGCCTACCGTGTCCTCCGATTGAAATGTACCGAACAGTCGGTCCCAGATTATCAGTGTTCCGCCGTAGTTCTTGTCAATGTACGGTCGGTTACGGCCTATGGTAGTGTGTGTGTGTAGTTAACGGCAGCACAGTTAGCTTATTATAGGTATTTAACACCCCACCACCCTTTACCCAGTGTGTGTGTGTGTATGTATACATACATACACACACACTGGGGAACAAAGGGGGTGTATGTATACATACCGTGATGTACCCGATGATGGCTGGGTGTGTTCAGCAGCCATTCTAGTGGACCCAACGATCCGATAGCTTCCGTATGTATCCAAATCATATAGATTTCGCTGAGCTGTAGGTGCGTCAGGAATATTGATGGCGGTATAAACAGTGCCATCGGTAGGTATGCAAACTATTGGTCGGGTGAGGAGGGGATGGGCGGCGGGTGATAGTATGGGTGGGTGACAGAGGATGTATGGAGGATGGGGTGAGGACAGTTAGATTAGATAATAGTTAAGTATTTAATTAGTAAAAAAATTTGAGCTAGGTTATTATCATAATTATGCACACACACACTCATTAATTATATTGATTATAAGATACTGTACAGTTATAATWYATATATAGTATATAGAAATAGTAAGCACAGGTAGGTTTTCATACATATGTTTAGCGCGCGCACACACACACACACACATATATATATACATACCCAGGCTGTAAACGGTTGCAGTACTGCCTGCCTGAGCGCCGATATCATTGTAAAATCCTCGGCACTATGATGTGCCTGATGTACGGCCCATATAATGTTTACCTCTATATATATATATATATATATATATATATATATATAYAGTATAAAGTAGTATTAATTAGGGTATACCAAMAGTTACATATTAATAATATAAAWTACATATTTTTTWAATTTTAAATTAGTAAAATWAAYTGTCATAAAAGATAATATTTTCATWGAGAGAGAGAGAGAGAGAGAGAGAGAGAGAGAGAGAGAGAGAGAGAGAGAGAGAGAGAGAGAGAKAATATTTAACTTWAAATTTTTGTAACYAATTTTTAGTCACTATAAATAAATTGATTGATTTATTATTTTTTTTATAATAAAATTATTGTAGATAAAAGTTAAATAATTTTATTTAAAAAATATAAATCAKCATTAATTTTATCAMTTGACAATTGTACTAGCTAGAATATTTATTATTATTATTATTATTATTATATATATAACACACTGTCCTATCAATTAATTATACCCATTTACTATAATTTATTTGCATGTATATTATTTTTTTTTTTTATTATTAATATTAAATTAAATAAATAATTTATTAGAAAATAGAAAAATCTGACTATTAAACAAAATTAAATACATTTTTAAAAAATTAGTTTAATTACCCGCTCCCACACCCCCACCAAAAATTTATAGATATATATATTTAACAAACCGTGTGAAATGCGATGAAATATATAGAAACCGAGATCGACACCCAAAAAACATAGTAACCAAGTAGTTAGTGAGTCCCAGGGCATCGACAGTAGCCTATAGTTGTCCCAAACCATACAGTAGACCAGTACCTCAAAACTTCGCAATTTTAATCTATATATATATATATATATTAGAAAAATTATTTTTAAAAAATTGATTAACAAACTACTACTTATACTACTATTACTACTAGCACTAGTAGATAGACTTACCGGACACACTCCTGAAATATGCCCTGACCTACCGATGCTATTGTATCGTTAAATCGGTAAATTGGTTTGCCTTTAACTAATCGTAGGCCGTTTTCGGCAATGGCCAGTGCTATGAATACGGGAAACATCTGAGAGAGAGCGGGAAAATATAGGTTACATATATATAGATAGATATTTATTTTATTGATGGATAGACACCAAACAAACACACACACCTCCTCAACATAACGGGGCACTTGATAGACATGTTCAAACATACACTGCCGAGGATCGACCAAATAAAATAGATAACCGATCCTCTGGTATATATAATTTAATAGTCCATATAGTTGATCAATTGGCCAATCCATATATATTAATTAATTAATTAATTAACTAGATAGATAATTAAATATTTATTTAATTAAAAATAATAATAAATATATTTATTGATAGATGTTATGCCGAAAAACTAAAAAACAAATAACTAGAAAATGTTAAATGTTTTTAACAAATATATATTAATAAATATTATTGTAAAATATGAGAATATATAATAGCATTTTTTAATAAAAAAAATATATAAAAAAATAATAAAATATTTTAATACAAATATATGAAACTTTAAATAAACTTTAAATAAATAAATAAATGAATGAATGAATGAAAATTTCTATTATAAATATATATTTATATATAATATATATATACTGTATATAAAAAAAAATAATTATTATTTTTTTTGTTGATGATATTTGATGAGAATTTGAAGAGTCATATAATCTTATAATAACTTTATATTATATATAAAAAAAATATTTAATAATACAACCAAAAAAATCATTATCAAATCATATTTTATGTATTTGTAATTTAATAATAATAATAATAAATTTTTTTGGGAAAATATATGTGTCTTTTATTAATAATAATAATAATACATGTATTACATTGTTTGACAACTTAGATGTTGTAATTTATTATTATTATTATTATTATTGTAGACAATCATAATTTACTAGATATATACACTTGAAATTTATTTATATATATGTATATAAATTAAATAATATTTTATTTAAAAAAAATAAATAAATAAAAATATATATATAATGTATTATTTTCTATTGTATATATTTTAATAATACTATTGCATATATCATATATATACTGTATATAATAGCTGCTATTGTTATAATAATAATAATAATACAGTAGTAATAGTAATGTTAATACTATTACTACTAATACTACTAGTAATAAAAATATCCCGTTTTCCCTAATAAAATCAAATTAATAATTAGAAATTTTTTGTTGTTTGATGTTTTGTTGAATACTTGTAATTATGATTAATGTAAAAGTAATAACACGACAATAATAGCTGCTAATTACAGTATTAATATAAATAATTTTGTTTTACATAGTAATACATTATATTGTATTTGTTGTAATATTTAGTTTTTTTGTTAGAAAAAAAACAATTGTTATTGAAAATTGCATAATACGATGATTTTGTGTGTGTGTATGTATGTATGTATGTATGTATGTATGTATGTGTGTGTGTGTGTGTGTGTGTGTGTGTGCATGTATATATGTGTGTGTATGTATGTGTGTATATGTATGTGTGTATATGTATATGTGTATATGTATGTGTGTATATGTATGTGTGTATATGAGTGTGTGTATGTATGTGTATGTGTGTATGTTTTTAATTTCATAACTAACTAATATAGTAAATTACTAGTAGTTATATATATATAGTTTTAATTATTTTATGTGTCATATCATATATACTAAAATTAACAAACAAAATAAAAATCACATATATCTATATGTATACAATTAATTGTAATTATATACCAAATTACTATTTCGCAAAACAATATTAAAATGATTTTTTAATTATTATTAAATTACATTTTTAGATCATTATATATCTATCATTATTTTATTTATTTATTTTTAAATATAATGTTATTTTAATAATTACAACCAGTAATTACAACAGTTTTTATTTTTTTAATTATATTTAATATATATAAAATTTATATTTAATAACTATAATAATATTTAATTGTATTAATATTATAGTATACTTGTACATTATAATCATTATCATTATTATAATTGTAATTATAATAGTAATAGGGTTAATTTTTGTAATTGACAATTTGTCAAAAATTAAATTCACATAAATATATTAAAAAAATAAATTTTTTATAAATACTTTATTATATTTATATATAAATTTTAAGTTATATCTTTAGTAATTGATACATTATACAGTATATATACTGTATATATAAATTATATGTCATATAAAAATTTAAACATTATATTTATTTATTTAATGTATTATAATGTGTCTATTAATTTAATATAATTAAGACATTTAATTATAACAATTTCTAAAATTAAAAAAAATATATTTATATAATTTATATATATTATATCAGTAATTATATTAATTATTTAATAATACTAATAATAATAGCTACTTATAAATATGTATATTATTTAAGTACAGTATTTTACTAAATACAAAAAAAAGTTTAATAAAAATAGTAATGTTTACTAAAAAAATTTAAATATTTAACATAACATAACAAAATTAAATATAATATAGCTTTTATGAATTAAATTTATTTTATTATAAATGTATAATAAAAATTACATTTTACTATTAATAGTCTATTATTAGATCATAGCAGTAAAAAATGCTATGAAAACTAATTTTAATGTTAATTTTATAGATAAACTATTTTTTTATTTTATTTATTAAACAGTGATAGATATAATTATTAATAATAATATATAATAGCTATATAATAGCTATATAATAAATAATATATATTTTTTAACTATTTAAAAATAAATAGTATATACTAATTAAATATTTATAATATACAAACTTGATTTAATTTAAATCAATTTTTTTCAGATTTCTAATGATAAAATTATTATTATTATTATTGAAAAATTAACATGTACATTACAGTAGTATTAAGATATACAGTACCTGTACTTTTTTTTAGACATACCTAAGAATATATATATATATATGATATAACTAACTGTTTTTGTGGTGTAAAAAAATCAAATAAATACCTACCATACCTATTGAATGCAAAATGAATTATACAATCAACACAACTATAGTAAACTACATATACTATTACTTATATATACAGTATATAGTACTACTGTATGTGTGATATATGGTGTGTGTGTGTGTGTGTGTGTGTGTGTGTGTGTGTATGTGTGTGTATGTATGTGTATGTATGTGAGAAATAGGCAAAAATCATTATTATTATTATTATTATTAGTTAGACTATTCCATTATACTGTATGTATGTATGTCTGAGCACCGGTATGTGACTGACAACCCTCACACTTACATACATACACACACTTATACTACTTAATAAAAAAAACAATCAATAAATTGCATACAATTCTATATAAAATTCTCTCTCTCTCTCTCTCTCTCTCTCTCGCTCTCTCTCTCTCTCGCTCTCTCTCTCTCTCTCGCTCTCTCTCTCTCTCGCTCTCTCTCTCGCTCTCTCTCTCTCTCTCTCTCTCATTCATTGCCTACATATCTGGTGAGAGACATACCACACAAAAACCGAATATATGGAGCAAAAGAGTCGTCGGATTGAGATTTCAATGTCAAAGACGTCTCAATGAAGGCCTTATAGACTAATATGAAGGTCTCTCTCATCAGTACTTATGTATAATATTGTATATTATTGTATAGCACTGTCACCGTTGGCCTCCAACTGTATGGCGCACAGGGATGTCAATGTAGGTCTGGCCTTCAATAGAGAAAACTCTAGGTCACGATCTATATATTATTATTATTATTGTTACCATCAATAATAAGTAACTTTGATGACTGTTTCCATAGTTTATACACTTACAGTATATATACAGTATATATTGTAAGGTTAGGTATGTATATGTATTGTAACGGTATATCTAGTGATATATTAATATTATGATATCAATGACCCTCACCTATACTTATATATATATATATCATATATAGTATATATATATATCTAAATAATATATCATATATTGCATTCAATAGCAGTTATATATATTGATATATACTATACTATTGTAAATATATATTATATATATATATATATATATTACTGTATTAATCATATCTATTTAAACATGATATTTAAATATAAAATATATATCATATATATGTATTTTTGTTATGTTCAATGACTAACATTATTATTATTATTTTATTACTTATTATTATTATAATAATTAAAAATGTAATTTTTTATCAATCAATTTATTGAGGGAAAAAATGTTTTATTATTGTTGTTTTATTTACAGTATTTTAATAATAAATATTGATTTTAAAAAATTACATTTTTTTATGAAACATGTATTACAGAATTTATTATAATTATTCAAGTATATTTATTTAATATTAATCATATAATAAATATTTTATAAATATTAAAATTATTATAAAATTTTGATAATAATAATATAGCGTTATTTATTAGTCGAAATAGTGTACAGGTAAATTTTTTAAAAATATTTTTTAAACATGGTTTTTAGTATGTTTATTTATTTATGTAATTTTTTTCAACAACAAAAATAAAATAATAAACAATTTCAAACAAGGTTACTTTATTTTTATAAAATATGATTTTGTTATATTAAATTAAAATCAAAAAAATTAAATAAATAACATTTTTTTATTATTAATAAAAATTTATACTGTAATTATCTATATTGTAAATATTAAACTATAATACTGTATATATTATATTGAAATCTAATATAACATAATATAATAATTTTGAGACTGTGTGTCAAAAAAAACTAAATATTTTGATTAATAAAGTTATATCATATATAATAAAAATAATGATAAAAACAATTTTTTTAATAAAAATTATTTATTGATTTAATTCCAAATAAAATATGATAACTAATAAAATAATTTTAGTTTTTTTTTGATATAAAACTATTCAATTAATTAATTAAGTTTTTTTTTAAGTTAATTTCACAACAAATATATATAACTTTTTTTTTAAATTGTGTGCTAATTATGACACAACAACCGTCAGCACAGTTAGCAAACCGTCGGCGCAATCGTCTACTATTTGTCGGCCTAACCTGTCTGGACATTGTCTATGTTTGCCGACACTTTCCCGTCGAGGACAGCGACCAGCGAGCATTGGACAGCCAGTGGCGTCGCGGTGGCAATGCGTCAAACAATTGTACAGTTTTTCGGCAACTATTGCATTGGTGGTCGTCAAACAATAGGTCAGCCGCGGCCGCCGCCGCCGCCGATACTACCGACTACGAGATCGAGTTTATGGGAACCATTGGCGGCGATCACGCCTCCCGGTTCCTCGTCGACGACCTACTGGCCAACGGTATCCTAATCGACAACATTGTCCGCCACCCGGACCGACAGTGTCCGTCATCGACGGTCATCATAAATCAGTCAAACGGTTCGCGAACTATTGTCCACTTTAATCGCAATCTACCCGATTTGGACGGCCAATCAATGGCCAATCATATCACTGAATCGTTGGACCGTTATTTGCATATACATTTCGAAGGTCTACGTAATGTACCGAATATACGGCAAATGATTGCCCAGATTAGGGACAGGGATGTCAATCATGAGATCACTGTAAGTGTCGAATTGGAAAAAGTCTACAAACCGTTGACCGAATTGCTGGACAACGCCGAAGATTTCGGCAAATATATTGACATCTATTTTGTGGAGAAAGAGTTTGCCGGCGAAATACTCGACTATACCGATGCTGACCAAACAGCCGTCGGTATAGCCTCGAGACTACACCCCGGGGCACTGGTAGTGTGTCCGTGGGGTGAATCGGGTGCCGTTGCCTACGACAACCGTATCGGACAACTGTACCGATCGCCAGTCTATCCGCCAAAATCGGGTTCAGTTGTCGACACACTCGGAGCCGGCGATACCTTTCTGAGCGGTACACTGTTTGGTCTACTGGTTGTCGGCTTATCCGTTGAGGATGCCATCAAAATGGGCTGTCAGGTGGCCGGAGCCAAGTGCGGACAGTTTGGTTATCAACATTTAAATCAATTTCATAATTATATATAAAAAAAAAATCTATTAATAAATAAAATTAATTACTATTTTTTTAGATTAAACGCATTATTATATGTTTTTTGGGGGGTGGGGGTGGCGTGGGTGGGTGAGTGGGAGGGAGGGGGTTACCTAAACTGTTAGTTTTTAAAATTTGTTTTATTATCTTGAATAGTTATGATTATAAAATAAAAATTTACAAAACAATAAAAAAAAACAATTATATTTCTAAATAATTTTCATTTTTAAAAATAAATTTATCAATTTAGTTTAATTAATGTTTTTTTTTAAAAAAAATTTATTTGCATAAATTTTTATGTTTAATTAATTAAATATATAGTAGAAAACAACAACAAAAAATTTCAATAATTTTTTTTTAAAAAAAAGTTACTTAAATTTTTAATATATATAATGCTTAACTTAAATTAAAATTAATGATTTTTTTTATAAATAAAAAAAAATATTTATAAATTGTTGTTCAATATAACTATTGCCATTAATAATAATAATAATAATAATATTATTGATTTTTTGTGGTAAATATATTATTAATTATTAAATTATAATATAGAAATTTTGTTTATTTATTTTTTAATTTTTATACTTTAGTAATAAAATTAATTAATATATTGTTAATAGATATTATTAATTAAAATTTGAATATATAATTATTATATAATATATATATATAATAACTATTACCATAAAAAGTTTTTTGTTGTTGCCATTAATAGTATTAATATTATTATTATTATTATTATTATTGATGTTTTTTGTGGTAACCATTTGATAATAATGTCATCAAATCTCTGGGATCTTCAATATATATATGATTTGCCGATTATTACTTTTATTGTTGCCTTTATTATTAACTAATGGAAAAATAAATATCAAACAAACAAAAAATATTAACAATCTTTTAGATCATTTAAATAGTAATATATATATATATATATTTAAAAATAAATAATATTAATAATTATATAAAAAATTATATAAAAAATTTTTAAAACAAAATTAAACACTAGAAAAATTTCCACACTATAGACACAATATGTTTTATATATTTAATTGAATATTGTGCATGTGCATTTAAAAAAAACAAGTGTAAACTTTGATCCGAATATTAAGGTTTTTAGATAACTATTTTGATATTTTACAGGAATTACCGTAAAATCGTGTTTTATTTGCCATATGGAATTCAAAAAACAAAAAAAAAATGAAAAATAACATTTTCATATGATAAAAAACTCGCACTTATTTACCACATTTGGTAATAATTAAGCACTAATTTATTATACAAAGTAAAAAAAACAATTTTTTTCCATATGGGAGAAAACTCGCATTATTTCCTATGACTTAGACATTATATTCCATATGGGAATTTACACACAATTTAACGGTAATTGATTTATTTTTTGCAAATCATATTGATTTGCAGTAAACATAAAACTAATGATATATTATACAAATTCAAATTCAATTCGGATGTTTATATACAGAGTATTGGATTCTAGTTATACAACTGGTATTCTTCCAGTTACTGTTGCTTACGTAATGAAAGTATACATAGCATTTAACTAAGATTAGTGCCGCACAATAAACACTGCGCTACCCAAACAAGAATCGAACTCACAATCGTCAGAGGACGACTAGCCAGCTCATTGAAGCAACTAGGGCTGCTATAAATTATCAAATTAAATTATTCAAAATTTTCAGGCCTATCATTATATCAGAGCATCGAACTAATAATCGATTTAGAAGTTTGGTGGTACTTTTATATTTTTTTTGGGAAACTTCGATCGTTTTTTTTTAAAAAAATCTCTTTCTCGTCCATTGTTGTCAAAGGTTTTCGGTATTATTAGTATTTATTTCATCTAGTGAAATTTGTGATTCTTCTTTCATATGTATGTAGATTAATCTATATTTTTTGAACTCAAAAGAACCAAAACCAAAAAATTGCCCCTCCACCATTTTCAATAGTACCATCTTCAATATTTGAATCTTTAAATAAGGTTTCCATGGTAACATTCTGTAATAGTAACCGATTTTTAAGGAGTTATTTTTGAGGAGATGGTCATCCTTAATACGTTTTCAACTGTTTCAATATGTTTAACATGTCAGTGTATCCGGTGTTCGGATTCGGATTCAATTCCCATTGTTGAACTGATGTCGTTTTAAAATATTTGAACAATTCCTATAAAAAAATTTTAAAAAATAATATAATTGATTTAAATAAAAATTATTTACATATATCTTTTTTTTAGTTTCCGAAACTACAGTAACATTGACAGAGAGTTACTTTTGTCAAAAACAGTTTTAATAATATTATAATCATTATAATTATAATTTTTTTTTAAATTTAGTAATAATTTAAAAATTACTGAGGTATATATATATATCATACTRTGTGTTTGAAACTGTCTGTAATGTATAAGATATAGTTATCTATAAAAGTACTAAAACAACAATTTAAAAAAACCGTTAAGTTTAGACACTTTATATACTATTGTCTATAATTTTATTGTTGTAAATAAAAAAGATTAGTTTAGTTAATATTGTTACACTGTAGAAACAAATATCAAACAATACTAAATAACAAAGCATAAATGTATGTAATAATTAGGGTTAGATTGAGATTCCGAGGGAGGGAAGTTCCCAAATAAATTCCCTCCAAATTTCCCGGAAAATATGGAAAATATATTACATTCCTCCCTTGATTGTTAGAAAGGGAAAATATAATTTGTCATACATTAAAAAGTACCTAATCTGTGTTTCATTGGGACCAGTATGTTAGTAATAACTCAATCAAAATATGATTCAAATATTATTAAACATTTAGTAAAAACATTAAATACATTTTGTAGACATTTACTATACAAATGTGTTTTTAATTAAACATTCTGTAATGTGAGTTAGTGTATGATAGGTGGTACCACAAGGAAATGTCTTCCCAGGGAATTCCTAAGGAACAGGGAATATAAGGAACTTATGGAAAATAAGACGAGGGAGGGAATCTGATCTAACCCTAGTAATAATAAATAAATAAATGATCTTTTACTACAGTGTAATAAAATATTAAGAGAACTATTTTTTTTTATTAGACAACAATAGAATTTAGACAAATAGTATATAAAGTCTCTAAACTTATCGCTATTTTTAATTGTAGTTTTAGTACTTTTATAGATAACTATATCTTATACATTACAGACAGTTTCAGACATAGTATATAATATATATATATGGMATATATATATATATATATATATATAGTTTTTTTTAAGTATTTGTTTACAATATAAATTATCACGTAATTGTAATAATTTATTTATTTATTTATTTATTTTTGCATTAGCATTTATACAATTTTATTAATTGTATACAATACTTTTTTTTATAAATATAAAATACTTTTTAAAAAAAAATGTATTTATACAGTTAAATAAAATTTATTAATTCTAATAAAAATTAATAAAAATAAATATACTATTATTACAATTACGTGTCTTTATAATATAAATATAGATTTTTAAAAAAATTTTTAAAAAATTTCAATTTCAAACAATTGTAATATATACTAGATATATATAAAAAAAATTATAAATTGTTGTTCAATATAACTATTATTTTTTGTTTGTTTGATAACATTTAAATAATTTTTTTTTTTAAATACTAATACTAATAATATAATTTTGATAATAATAATTATATCACCCACTTATTATCACAAATATCCATTTATTTATTTATTTTTTTAAAATTAAATATATTATTAATTATTAAAAATTATAATATAGAAATTTTTAGTTTAATTATTTTTAGTTTTAATWTTTTTTTATAATCACATAGTAATTATAACATTATAATTAACTAATAATTATACTATAGTAATAAAATTTATTGTTAATAGATATTATTAATTTAAAAATTTGAATATATAATTATTATTTTCTATATAWAWWTATATATATATATATTATA
Organism: Oppia nitens; assembly: GCF_028296485.1. Classification (NCBI taxonomy): domain Eukaryota; kingdom Metazoa; phylum Arthropoda; class Arachnida; order Sarcoptiformes; family Oppiidae; genus Oppia; species Oppia nitens. The sequence goes on from NW_026533207.1 coordinate 2,049,265, forward strand.
ACTATTACAATAAAAATGTTTTTTTTTATTGTTGCCATTAATAGTATTAATATTATTAATATTGATGTGTTTTGTGGTAACCATTTGATGATAATGTCTTCAAATCTCTGGGATCTTCAATATATGATTTGCCGATTATTACTTTTATTGTTGCCTTTATTATTAACTATTGAAAAAACAAATATCAAACAAATAAAAATATTAAACAAACTTTTAGATCATTTATATATATATATATATATTTGTAAATAAATAATAATTAATAATTAATTAATTTATAAATTATATATTAGTTTTTTTTTCAAAAAAAAAAAACATAATTAAAATCAAACCATAAACCAGTAGATATCCATTGCTAGTATAATCCATAGCATTGTAAACAATAGTAACATAAACGGAAATTTTTGGTTATTTTCATCAGTAAAATATACAGCACTCGTATAAATAGCTTTCAATGGAAACCAATATAACCGACAGATAATCCTATTAATTATTATTATAACAAAAAAAATTGTTTTTTAAAAAAAAGTACAGTAATTAATATATAATAATTATAATAATAATAATAACAAACAAAAAATATTTTTACTAACCATGAGGTGGCAAATAATATAAAATTCAAACCAATTAGCTTATTAGCTAACTGTCCATAGAGTCCGGTCAGGTGTTTCATTGTTAGCAAACATTTGCCCAATTCTAGCCATATATCGCATGAATCGTGTGTTAGTAATACAATTAGACCAACTCTATGGGCACTGGTATGTGTGTCAACAATACAAAAATAAAAATTAGTTTTATTTATTTCTAAAACTGGTCTACAGTTTATTTCGTATGGGACAAGTAGGTAGGGTTAGGAGGATAGGGTAGGAGGGGTGGGATTCATATAGATTATTGTCGTATACCTAGTCAACAATGATATGGCCAACAGTACCAGTGTTACGATATGATGGCTGAACATAACTAATGTGTCTTTCCTCCACTCGTCCAACACAAGTACCGCATATATAGAGTGTATATAAAAACTGATTTCCACTAAATAGAGTAACCGTACGTTTGTCGGTACCGTATCGTCCATTGAATAGTCTAAGAGAGAGAGAGAGAGAGAGAGAGAGAGAGAGAGAGAGAGAGAGAGAGAGAGAGAGAGAGAGAGAGAGAGAGAGAGAGACAGAGAGACAGAGAGAGACAGAGAGAGACAGAGAGAGACAGAGAGAGAGAGAGAGACAGAGAGAGACAGAGAGAGACAGAGAGAGACAGAGAGAGACAGAGAGAGACAGAGAGAGACAGAGAGAGACAGAGAGAGACAGAGAGAGACAGAGAGAGACAGAGAGAGACAGAGAGAGAGAGAGACAGAGAGAGACAGAGAGAGACAGAGAGAGACAGAGAGAGACAGAGAGAGACAGAGAATTAAGAGAGACAGAGAGAGACAGAGAGATTATATAGAGAAGAGAGAGAGAAATTAATATAATTAATGAAATATTGATATTAAATAATATATATATATATATATATATATATATCTAATAAATATATATATAAATTATAAGAAATATATATATATTTATGGCATATATAATACCTGACCAAATATGTTGGGTTTCAGTAAAATAATGGCAACAATTTTGACCAAACAATAGATAGATGAGAAATGTAGTGGTAAATATATAGTAGGAAACTTTCCAGGAACTTTCGGAAAATTTTCTAATATTTGAACCAATCGATTGGGCAAATGGCTAATATTAATAATAATAATTTTACATAATATAACTATTATTATTATTGATTAAATATTTATATATATATATATATATATATATAATATTATTCATAAATTATACCCTAAATATGTATTTACTGGTCAAATATCGGCCAATAGTCCAGCCGATGGCCAACACAACAACCGCTATACAGTCGGCAGTGGCTAGTCGTTGGCCACATTCCCGTAGATCATCCAATGTATTGTCGGGAAACTTATAATTAGATTTAAGCCACAAATAGTTTTCACTGGCAAACAATGCCGTACTTTGGATAATATCCATAAAACTGGGATCTGATGTCAAACCCGTAGTAGTAGTGGACAACATCATTGTCACCATTGGACTAGTATTTTCCCCAATAATTTTATTTAGGATAATATATTAGTGTAAATGTAGATAAAATAATAAAATATAATTTAATTTAATTAAGTTTTAATTTAATTTTTCTATACATATATACTGTATAAATATTATTATTATTATAATTAAATTATTACTGTATAATAATAATAATAATAATAAAATCATAGTCATATATAAAGTATCAGCAATTTTTTTTACAATTTTAAACTAAATAAACAATTGATTTTATTATAGTAATTATTATAAGTGTTTTTTTTTAAAAAACACATTATTTTAATTTTATATTAAATACACTATTAGTTGTTTAAAATAATATAATATTATTTTTTTATAAAAAAAATATTATTTAATAAATGTTATTATATTTAGTGTTTTTTTTGTTTCAATATATTATATATAAAATATTTATAAATTATAGTTTCATTATTAAATTGAAATATTTATATCAATTAAGACAACACCAAAATAAAACATGAAATTAATTAAGTAATTAAGTGATTGTTATATATATATATATAATATTCAATGTCATACTAATATAATAATAATTTTTTTTAAAAAAATTTATTACCGCTAACAAAAAAAATTATTTAATATTTTAAATGTATGTATGTTTTTTTCAACAATAGATATATACATATATACAGTATGTACAAAATTTTCCAACATAATTGTTTTAAATAAATTTTTAATTTTAATATATTTTTAATAAAAATAATAATGTACAGTATATTTATTTTATTTTTTTTCAAAATAAATTTATTTATCTATTTATTAATAATTTGTATCAACAAAAAAAAAATTAAATGAAATTATTACAGTATTATTATTATTAATAATAATATTATAATAGTAATGATAAGTAGTACTTATTAAGTTACAGTACAGTATAATAATAATAATTAATTTTTAAAAAAATAATTTTTTTTACAAAAAAAATATTTATAAATTGTTGTTCAATATAACTGATTGATAACATATTTAAACAAACAAACAAAAAATGCGATAATAATAATAATAATTTTGATAATAATAATAAGTATATCACAAATTATATATTGATTGATATGTTTTGTAATTAAATTTGTTATTATAATTCAATAATTATTATTTTTTTAAATTTTATTAATATTTTTAATGAAGTTTTCTTCGGGTATAAACACTACCATTATTTGTCACCAATTTCTTGTTGTTTTGATTATTGTTATTATTATTATTATTATATTTATTTGTATTATTATTATTAGTTGTAGTAATAATATTGCGATTACTTTTTGATGACTTATTTACAGAATATTCTCTATTATCTTCAATCTTTGATTTACCAGTTATAACATTCACCGATAATTTGATGATAAACTATATATAATATATATATATATTAGTATTAGTTAATAATTAGTTAATTAATTTTATAATACAAAAAAATAAATAAATAAAATAAAACATACGATAAACCAGTAGACATCCATTGCCAGTATAACCCATAGCATTGTATACAATACTAACATAAACGGAAATTTTTGGGTATTTTGTTGAGTAAAATATGCAGAACTCGTATAAATAGCTTTCATTGGAAACCAATATAACCGACAGATAATCCTAATTATTATTAATAATAATAATAATAATTAAATAATTGTTTTTTTAAATAATTAATAAATATTAATAAAAAAATTATTATTATTATTATATAGTAGATATAGACAGATAAATAATTTTTAAAACATTAATAATAATACTAACAATACATTATTTATATGTATTTAATTTCTTAAATATATATATAACTTTATAAATTTTTTTTAAAACTAAATTTTAAAAAACTAAAATAATTAACTATTTTTAACTGAAATAATAATTAAAATTGATTGATTGGGTGATTGTGTGATTATTATTATTAATGTAATATATCAACAAATAATATATCAAAATAATTAAATAACATTTTTTTTTTAAAAAAAAACTTCTCATTTTTATAACATTAAAAATATATTAGTAATTTGTTTGCTTATTATATTATATATATATATATATATATATATACTAAACTAATTATTGATAATATATTAATATACATTATTATTATTATATATATATATATATATATTGTATATATACATACCATGAGCCGACAAATGTTATAAAACTGATAGCAGTTAGTCCATCAATCAATTTGCCGACAATACCCTTGTATTTAAATAATAGCAAACATTTGGTCACTTCCATGGCTACATCACAGCCGTCGTGCAATAGCAACACAATCACACCCACCCTATGGGCTCTGGTATCACAAAAAAAATAAATAAATAAAATAAATACATAAATATAGTATTAATAACTTATATAAGTTTTATCCCCTCCCTCCTTCCCCCCAGTATGAGGGGTTTGGGATAGGGTGAAGGGTAATAGAGAGGTGGGGGGTAGGGGTGTCCATACTTAGTGGCCAACGATAATGACAACAGTGTCAGTGTTATGATATGATGGCTGAACATAACTAATGTGTCTTTCCTCCACTCGTCCAACACAAGTACCGCATATATAGAGTGTATATAAAAACTGATTTCCACTAAATAGAGTAACCGTATGTTTGTCGGTACCGTATCGTCCACTGAATAATCTGAATAATAATAATAATAATAGCAAAATAAATAAATATATAAAAGGGTTAGTCATAAAAAAMATATATATATATATATATATATATATATATATATATTATCAAAAAAAAATTATCTAGGTTATCTACCCTATTGTGTGTGTGTGTGTGTGTGTTATTAGCATTATAATTTAAGTAAGTGTTGTGTTGTTGTTGTTAATTTAGTAGCCTATATCCCTATCCCCTAATTATATACATACCTGACCAAATATTATGGGTTTCCAGAAAATAATGGCAACAATTTTGTCCAAATAGCAGATATACGGTATATAAAAATGTAAATAAATAATAGGAACTTTTCCAGGCACTTTCCGGAAATTTCTCAACATCCTTGCGCTTTATACGACACGATCGGGCAAATGGCTAAAACCAACCAAAAAAAACGGGTATTAAAATAAATTTTTGTAATAATAACTTAACCTTACCTTAAATATGTAACTACTGGTAGCGTTCCGGGCAATAGTCCAGCCAATGGCCATTAGGGCAATAGTTATATAGTCGACCGGTGCTATACGTTGGCCACATTCCCGTAGATCGTCCAGTGTATTGTCGGGAAACTTATAATTGGATTTAAGCCACAAATAGTTTTGTTTGGCAAACTGTGCCGTACTTTGGATAATATCCATTAAACTGGGATCCGATGCCATGAAACCACCCATGGATGTGATGGATGTGATGGATGGACTACTACTAGTATATATGGGGTTAGTTAATGATTCAATTGATAGGACACACACATACACACAAACACATACAATATATTATTATTATATGTATGTGAAAAATATTACTAAAAATAATAATTGTCTCTCAAATAATAATAATAATTTTGCAAAAAACAACACAAAAATTGTTTGCAATTTTTATAATTTTATTTTATTTTTTTTTTAGGTCGACACAACTAATTAACAATTAAATTAACACACAAATTAAATTACTTTAAAATTATTATTATTATTTTATAATAAAATGTATTATTAGTATACTTGTATTACACATACATACAGTACACACACTTATTAATAACTATAGTTTAATCCGTAAAACGCCCTCAAAAACTAAATTATAAGTTATAATGTATATAAATATGTGGAATATATATATATACAGTATATATATCTATATATTCAATATATATAATAATAATTATTATTATTATCAGTTGAATATATATATATATTAATAAATTGAATACACACTAATTGTATGCACTATATTAACTATATTATCACTTTATTTTTGGTATTATTATTATTATTAATATATATATATATATTATTTGCTAACTGATAGTAACTAACTGGTAGTAGTAAACATAGACAATAATAAAAACAGTTTATATAAATATTAATATATATATATATATATATATACTGTATATACAGTATAGTTGAGAAAACTTACTAATAATAATATAAAGACACTGATAATATTGAATATATTAAATACTGTATAATAATAATATTAAGTGTATATTACTAACTAATTTGTTTTATCACCACTACTAATATTTTTTATATATATTTTTTTGCGATAAAAAAAACATAATTTAAATAACTTTCAATATACACTGTATTATAGATATACAGTAAATACATGTACTGTATATTTATTATACACACACACTGTGTAATGGTAGACTATGGTGGTTTAGATTTTAGGTAGGTTAGATTTTGTTTGTTTGTTTGTTTGTTGTTAATGATGATATACCCTTACGGTAAGGGTTCCCCTACCCTATCCTCAATTACTCCTATAGGCTATCGCCACCCCTTTCCCCTTTAGGCTATATAAAGCTACCCTAATTAAAATTTTCAGTACACTACAACAAAATGTTTTTTTTCAAACTAATAAAATATTTAAATTATATTCCTATACTAAATGTTTATACATTTTTCAACAACAAACAAAAATAAAATATAAAAAGATAAAGTTGACTGTTAATGAAAATATTTATTTAAAAATTTTTTAAATATATATATATAAATAAATTACTCTATGAATCACACATTTTTTTTAAAGAGTGATATTTCAAATTAAAATCCAAAAAAACACGTTTATATTACATACACATAAAAAACAACATTAAATAACTTTATATATATATATATATAGTATATATATAGTATATAGTATATGTATGCATTATACTATATATAATATGATATTTTAATTTATCATTTTATATATTATTAATGACTAAAATTAATGATGGTTAACTCCCCTAAATAAACATAAATTATTTATATATATATATATACAGTATATTTCATAAATAAAATGTAACACTTATTTTAATACAATATATATTATATATTATTAGACTGTATATTATTAATAGTGTTGATACTGACTATTGATAAGATTATATATATATAAAAAAAGTAATATTAGTTTAAATTGATAGTAATTTTCAATAAAATAATAATAATAACTTGTTGTCATATTTAAGAATCATATGATATGATATATAGTAATTAATTAATGTTAGAAATTAAAGTTTAAATTTTATTTTTATTTTTTTTTTAAATCAGATTATTATTAATATATAGTATTTATATTCAATGCTAAAATATTTTTTAAAAAGTTTTTTTTTTCTTAATAACTATTAGTATAAATATTTGTTAAGTGTTTTTCAAAGTTATTAACTGTTTGTGTGTGTAATATAACTGTTTAAAAATGTTTTATTTTTGTTGTTGTTGAATGATCTGTAAATATTTTTTATTAGTAATTAAAAATTATTATTATTATTATTAATAAATATAAAATAAATAAAACAATGTCACCAATGGTTCAGCAATTTTTTTAATCTCAATATAATATTGATGTTTAAGAAAAAATAATTATATTTTATTTAAAATAATTTATTATTATTATTATTATTATTCATAATTACAATTTTAAAACATATTAAAACTTATATATACTGTATATATTTTTTAAATTTTTGATAAAATTTTTTATATTAATAGTATTTTTTGCTATTTTTTAGAAAAATTATTTATCAATAAATATAATCTAAATATCCGTTATATAAAAATTTTTTAAAAATAAGTTTATATATATATTTTTATTAAAATTTATATGTGTTTTTTATGCAATTATTGCAATATTTATATCAAACAAAAAAAATTTATTATATATTTTTTGTTATCAATAATTAATAACTACTTATTAAGTTAAGTTAATAATAATAATAATCTAAATTCATTAATGATCAAGAGCATTTTTTAAAATTATTGATATATTTGTATTTTTTTAATCTAATAATAATTATACCAATTTTAAGTTTAAATTATATTATAAACTATTGATAAAATTAATGTAACAAAAAAAATTATGATAATTATTATTATTACAAATTTTTTATTTTATAATCATTTATTTTAAAACAATTTTATTGTTGTCGATAAATATTAAGTTAGTTTTAATTAGTTTTTTTTATACAATAAATTATTAAATTAAGTAGAAATTATTATTTTAATTATAATTATTATTTGTTTTGTTGTTAAAAGCGAATCATTTAATATATCTATAATTCAATAATAATAATAATATGAAATTTTTGTGCAATTTTTTTTGGATTAAATTTTAACAAAAATATTTGTTTTTTGGGGTTAAATATTACAGAGAAAAAAAACAATGTCATCAAATAAAGCTATTATATATATAGTTATATACAAATATATATATATATAACTACCTGTATATATATACAGGTAAATATCACACACACACACTCACACACTGTAAATAAAAAAAATCAAATGTAATTGTAATTAAATTTTAATAATATCTACTATAATAAGTTATAATAACTATATCTATACTATCTATCTATCTATATGTATATATATATTTACAACAACAACAAAAAAATAAATGTAAAAAATATCAATAATTTATTATTTGGTTTTTTTAGATTCATTTTTTTGGTGGCGAAAAAAAACATTATTACTAATACTATGAATGTGTACTTAAAGTTATGAACAAAAAAAAAATTTTTTTCAAATAATAATAATAATGAAAAATATCTATAAAAACAAATTGAATTTATGGACAAAAATTAATTATCAGATATTTTTTGTTTGTTTGAAATTTTGTTTTTTAAAACAATAATAATATCTCCTTTTGTTTTCCCCTCAAAAATACTGGTCGTCCTTAAAACCCCATAAATCTTGTCGGGCTATCGGCTCCCGAACCCTAATGGTCGACAATCCAGTCGACGTCGCCGACTGTTTGGATTTCAGTTTACGTTCGTAAGCGTAGACCCGATCCCAGTCGACAATTATTTCGCGCAGTTTTGTTTCCGACCATTTGGCCAGTTCTTTGGTAATCAATCGGATCCGGGATCTGGGATTCTTGTTGAATACCCGAGCATTTTCGTACATTAGTCGTAAATCTTGGCGCATATCTTTCGGATTCATATAGATATCTGAGTCTAGTTTCTTCTGAATAGTACTCAAATCAATGGGATTATGAATGACTGTTAAATATTGGGGAAATTCGTTGGTATCGACCGGCTGTCGAAACGGTAGGGTATCGTCTTTTTTGAGCATTTCGTCGATAAATTTTTGCGAATCCTGTTTCCATTTTTTACTATCTGTCCGATCCGTACGTTCCAGTGGTATATCAACGCTACTGCCGCCGCCGCCACCGCCTGATGACTGTCTCGGACGCGGTTTCTAATCAATAGAAAGAGAGAGAATAGAGAGAGAGAGAGAGAGAGAGAGAGAGAGAGAGAGAGAGAGAAAGAGAGAGAGAGATGAGAGAGAGATGAGAGAGAGAGAGAGAGAGAGAGAGAGAGAGAGAGAGAGAGAGAGAGATGAGAGAGAGATGAGAGAGAGAGAGATGAAAGAAAGAGAGAGAGAGAGTTAGAGAAACTAACTAACCGTTTGTTTCGATTTGTTTTTCTTTGATTTCAATTTCTTTGATTCACAACTAATACTATTACCGCCGCCGCCGCCACCGACTGATGACTGTTTCGGACGCGGTTTCTAATTAATAGAAAGAGAGAGAATAGAGAGAGAGAGAGAGAGAGAGAGAGAGAGAGAGAGAGAGATGAAAGAAAGAGAGAGAGAGAGAGTTAGAGAAACTAACTAACCGTTTGTTTCGATTTGTTTTTCTTTGATTTCAATTTCTTTGATTCACAACTACTACTATTACCGCCGCCGCCGCCGACACCACAACTCGGTAACACTGGTGGTCCGTCTCCGCGTATATATTCAATATCAATGGCCGCCGCCGCTGCTACCGCCGCCTCCTCACTGATTTCCGATTGGCTACGCCGTGGCAATTGTTCATATTTACCGACATATTCATCGCAGTTTTCATCAGTGGCTCGGGTATCCGTAATCACATCCAGGTATAGTTGGCACAACTGGTCCAACAATTTGCGCCAATCATCGGTTGCGTGGGTAAACAGTCGACAATTGTCGCGCATTAGTTTCAAATCGTAACCAATGGCTTCCTTACGCCTGTAAAACATATTGTTTAGACGTTCCCTAATAATAGCGGGTGTTATCGGATAAGCGAAATAGGGTAGGGCTTGATAGTAGTCCTGCAAACTGTTGACCAATTTCGCGTCGATACGGCTATCAATGGCCGACAATGTCTTGTAGATACGCCTACATTCGTGATACCTCCACAGCGGTAGATCTACGCCATCGACTTCTGGCCATTCACGCAAATACGGCCTATAGTTTGTGTCCAACAAGTGCTGACGTTTGACCGGCAGTCCGTACTTTATTGATCGGTCCCGCTCCTGGTCGCCCACATCATAGATATCCCACGGACTCAGATTGTCTTCGTCGCCATAGTTGAACCGAACTCTAACCGAATTGTAGGCCGACTGGGGATAATTCTGGTCGAAAATACTGGGACACTGTACTACCCGACCAAACCACCAGCTATACGTACCGTTAGACTTACGAAATATTGTCTTAAATTCATTACCCGCTGACCACGACTTCATTAGTTGACAATCTGAATGAAATTTTTCTAATACCAAGAAATCATAGATACCGGCCATCGGCCTATAGAGTACGGTAAACTGTTGATGGCTACCAGTGTTCAAATAGTCGACTGTTTCCAATTGAATGAGCGTAAACTGTATGTTATGTTTTTGTAGGAACTTGATCCCAAGGATTCGGGCATGAATTTCGCCAATAATGGCCGCCTCGGGTACCGATCGGCGAATGTCGTCCAGCGAACACTTGAATAGCCTGTACTCGTCCTGTAGGTCCATAAACGGAAATTTCATGTAGACTTGATGGGCGTCCATCATATAGACAACTCGATCGCCAATTTGGCCGATAAACGGCGTCCGACGGGGCAGTGTTTCGCAAACCCAATGGCGATAGTCGTCGTTGATTTGTGGCTTTTTACCAGCGGTTCCGCCGCCGCCGCCGCCGCTGACACGCGGCTTACGTTGTTGTTGTTGTTTTGCATTGAGATTCTTGTGCTTATTATTGAGCCTATTATTGCTACTGTCTTTACCACCACTACTACTCTTGTTGTTGTTGTTGACGACAGCTTTTCCCGTCGTCACCGCTGCCGACGCCGCCGCCGCCGCCAACTTCTTCGTGTGGCATAATTGTCGCTGAATTTTATATTTGTGCTGTAATTTACTTATGGGTGATGATCTGGTTGTCGCTGATGATGATGATGATGATGATGACGATGACAATGACGATGATGTTGTTGATGATTGTGATGACAATGATTTAGCTAATAATGGTGTTGTTGTCGCTGATGATGATAATGAAATGGTCGATGACTTCTTCAATGATAAGCTCTTATTATTATTATTATTATTATTATTAGTAGTAGTAGTAGTAGTATAACCATAATTATCGGCACTAATATCCCACATATGGTCGTCGTTGACTATCGATTGCATTGAGTATAGATGTTTGCTTAGATCACTGTTCAGGTCATCATCGGTATTATCATCGGTGGTAATCATCTTTGTCCGCCCATTACTATCATTATTATTATTATTATTATTATTATTATTAGATGAAACCATAGATTCACTGTCGATACTTGTGTTATCACATAATAGTTTCGGACGTTTAACGTCCTTCTTGTTGTCGTCGCCTATAATATCACCGGTTTGTTGGCCATCACTACCGCCGACGCCGCCGCCGCCGTCGACGCCATCACTAAAATCACTTCTAACTGTTAGCGTTTGTTTTCGTTTTCTTTGGTCACCCGTCGCCGTCATCTTCGGCGTCATCATCGCCTGCCTATAGGTTACATCTGACGGATCCGATTCGTTGACCAGTCGTTCAACGACTTTTCGTTGGACAGCGCTGTCCAGTATTGATTGAAATGCAATCTTCAGTTCATTGTTTGGCATCGAGTTTGCTATAAAACTCTTATATTTGACAAACAATCGGACAAACGTTACTTTTCGATGATTTTTTTCGACTGAATCCATACAAGAGATTAACAATTTATCGGATATTTCTTCGTCATTGTTGTTGTCATTGTTGTCGTCATCGTTGTTGTCGTCGATATCGATAACAAACTCGTAGTCGACATGAGATTCTTCTTTATCTTCTTTATCTTTGTCTTCATCTATGTCTTCATCAATGTCTTCATCTTTGACTTCGTCTTTGACTTCATCTTCTGTTTTGATTTCATTTTTGATTTCAATTTTAACTTTTGTTTCTTTGGTTTCGTCGTCTACTTCTTCCTGTTGTTGTTGTGTCTTCAATATTGGTGTCACAGAAGAAACTGATCCATCGGTGGTATTGTTGTTGTTGTTGTTGTTGTGTGTATTCATCGCCGCAAACAATAACAAACAACATGAAGAAGAAGTGGTGACTAAATAATAATAATAATAATTAATTAACTATTAATTTATACACAAAAAACAATACAAAAAAAACAATAATTAAATAAAATATTTTTGAAAACAATTTTTTTATTTGTGTTTTGTTTTTGTTTTTTGATATGTGATTACAGTATAGTATAGTATAGTACAGTATAAACTCATTACAGTATTTATTACTTATGCAATATATTATGTCAAAAATAAAAACTTATTTACTATTCGATTATATACGAAACCAAAACAAATAGTAGAACGCATAGCACATAGATATATCATAGATGATTATACACTCTTAATATATATATATATATACATATAAATTTAAATAGTATGTATAATAACTATGTAACTTATATATATAATATATAGTCTATGCTTTGTATTA
>NW_026533207.1:2064765-2114765 GCF_028296485.1 Oppia nitens
ACGAAATGAAACTCGGTTGGGGTAAAGCCGTTCCCATACCGCCCCACCCGGTCTACATACCGCCAGCGCTGATGGAACTGACAATGCCGCCGCCCCAGAGTGGCCTACCATTCAATGCCCAACCCGACCCCAGCGAACCAATCGGTCGGGACAAATGGCACGACAACAAAGAAAATTTAGAAAAAGTTATGTACAATTCGGTGGTCAAAGTTGTCGTCCCAACCGATCGTACACTACTCTGTCTCATACATCGTATGGTCGAATTTGTCGTACGGGAGGGCCCGATGTTCGAGGCTATGATCATGAATCGCGAGATCAATAATCCGACCTTTCGGTTCCTGTTTGACAACCAATCCCCTGCACATGTCTACTATCGGTGGCGACTATTCTCAGTACTTCAGGTATTATTATTATTATTCAGTCGCCGCTTATTTAGTTAGTCAGTCGGTTAATTAGATCTCATATTTACCGATAATTACCGTTTGTTATCCAATCAATTAGGGCGAACATCCATCGAAATGGCGTACCGAAGAATTTCGTATGTTCGACGGCGGTTCACTGTGGCGGCCGCCGCCACTGAATCCATGGGATCAGGGAATGCCCGACGAACTGATTGAAAGTTCACCGCCGCGGCCGTCACTGGCGTCGGCATCGACGGCGTCAGCCGAACGAGCAGAACGATCGGCAGAACGAACAAAACATCGTCGATCCGAATCGAAACGCGAATCGTCGTCGTCATCGTCGACCACAACACGACACGAATCTCGTAGAGGAATGTTAAGCGAATCCCAAAGAGACCGACTCGAAGATATGCTCAGAAATATGATACCCGAACGATCGAAAATTGCCGATACAATGATCTACTGTATAGATCATTCGGAAAGTGCGGCCGAAATTGTCGACTGTATTGCCGAATCACTGGCCATTGAGGAGACACCTCTGTACAAGAAGATTGCTCGGCTGTATCTCATTAGCGATATCCTACATAACTGTTCCGTTAAGGTATCGAATGTTAGTTTTTTTCGTAAAGGTTTCCAATCAAGACTTGTCGACATATTTCACGATTTGCGCGATACTTATGCCGAAATTGACGGCCGATTGAAAGCCGAACAGTTTAAGGTCAGTCAGTCAGTGCGGACACTGAGAGTCGGGAATAGTATCTGTTAATTGATTTGTTTGTTTCATTATTATTTAGCAACGAGTGATGTCCTGTTTCAGGGCTTGGGAAGAACAGGCCATCTATTCGCCAGATTTTCTGATTAAATTGCAAAACATTTTCYTGGGATTAGTTCAACGCCATAGTAGTCTGGCCAGTGACGACCCGTCGTCACGCAAAGACAACGCCGCCGACGATGATGATGTCGATGGCGTACCGTTTATCGGCGGCGGCGGCGACCAAGACATTGATGGCGTACCGCTCGATATCGATGGCGAGCCAATGGTTTCCACATCGGTTTCGGCATCGGATAGTTCAGCATTGCCTAAGTTTAAGCCATCAAAATGGGAGACAATTGATCCCGAACTGGTCGAAGCACAGGCTATGACTACATCGAAATGGGAATCGCTTGAGCCGACCAACGATGACGACGGAGACGACGATGATATCGACGGAAAGTATGTTTTCGTTTTTATTTAAAAATTGTCTGTTTTTTGACTAACCATTCATTCGGTTCGATAACACAGACCATTCGATCCGTCACCCAATCATAGCTGCGGTGACGGCGACGACAGCGGTAGCCGTGGTTCACAATTTTTGGCATCACTTAAACATGAATTGACAACAACAACAACATCATCGACACCGACATCGACAGCAACAAGTGGTGACAATTCAAGTAAACGACAAAAATTGCGTGAAATCGAAGTCAAAGTATTGCGATATCAGGACGAACTCGAATCGGGTAAACGATCGCGAAAGTCATCGACGGGTCTCAGTGTACAGCAATTGGTCGAAGAGTATCGGCGAAAGCTGTTGAAGAGAGCCAATGATGACGATATGTTTGACGAGTCCTATACTACTAGAGATTATACGACGCCATCGGCGGCGGCGGCGGCCATAACAACAAGTCATTCGCCGCGAACAACAAGTCGTCGCCGATCGCGCAGTCGTTCGCGTAGTCGATCGCCGCGACGTCATAGCCGTGACAGTAGTGCTAGCAGTAGTAGTCATCATCATCTGCACCATCGAGATCATAGTCATCATCGGTCACGTAGTCCTACGGGTTTGTCGTCGTCGTTGTCGTCGTCCCGTAGAAAACGGTTGTCGCCTCAGTCGCCACACAAACGAAGAAAATGATTAAATTCATTGGTTTTAAACCATAACAACAACTGAATTGACATTTTTTTTTAAATTATTGAATTAGTTTTCAATTATATTTATGATTATGATATTATTGTAATTGATTTTTTTTTAATGATTTGTTTGTACCCGTAATTTAAATGCTTTAATAAAATTTTTATGTTTTTTAAAAATCTGAAAATCATTTTAATATTATTATTCAATTAAGACAACTGTTAACAACTATTATTCAAATATTGAATATTTTAATATAATTTTTTTTTTATAAATTTTTAATTTTAATTTATACAGTACATACATACATATATATATACATACAGTACATATATACATACATATATACAGTACATACATACAGTACATACATATATATATATACATGTATATTATGTACTGTATATACTGTAACAGTATTACTGGTATTACAAAAACCACGTGACCAGTGATTACATCATTCAAGTGTTTGATTTGAATATTTTTTTAGTTATAAATTTTATTTTATAAATATATTAATAATATATATATATAATAGTTATATAGTCATAGACTGATAGATAAATAGATAGATAGATAGATAGATAGATAGGATAGGATAATACAACAATGCAGTCATCATCATCACTGGTAATGGTAATGATGAGGAATATACTACTGAATAAAACAACATCAATGATACAAATGAAGAATAATAAGAAGATATCATTCAAATCGCTAGAAATTGCTAAACGATTTATGACAACAACAACAACAACAACAACGACGACAGAAGAAGAAAATCAAGACAACAATTGTCAACAACAACAACAATCACTTCCAATAAATAATAAAAAGATTTGGACCATCAAAGGACCGACAACTGAATCAGATATTAGATATGCTATCAAATCATTAAGGATTGCACGAGAATTGGTTGGAAAGATCGAAGAAGAAGGATGTATAAGTATGAGAGAGACAGAGAGAGACAGAGAGAGACAGAGAGAGAGAGAGAGAGAGAGAGAGAGAGAGAGAGAGAGAGAGAGAGAGAGAGAGAGAGAGAGAGAGAGAGAGAGAGAGAGAGAGAGAGAGAGAGAGAGACAGAGAGAGAGAGAGAGAGAGAGACAGACAGAAAGAGAGAGAGAGTAATAGAGAGAGARAGAGAGAGAGAGAGAGACAGACAGAGAGAGAGAGACAGATAGAGAGACAGACAGAGAGAGAAAGAGAGAGAGAGACAGAGAGAGAGAGAGATAGAGATAATGATTAATACTATTGTACTTAAAAAAAACACTATTTATTTTTGATACCCAACTATGCAATTGACTGATCGCCAGGTTTTGATGTTTCGATGACAAAATGGTTGGAGGATTCATTGGAACCGTTAAACTTCACCGAATACTTTACAGATGAGACACGACAACAGCCATTATATATTAAATATGAATCAATTCCTGGATCACCATTCGGTGAGGACGACGACACCGATTATCGAAACGATAACTTTTGCGTAAAATTTGTTACCGAAGATCCCGGTTCACTGTGGGAACAAATGTCTAGTAGTGATGATAATGATAAATGAGTGTCCAAAAAACACATACATACTTAGACACATACACATACACATACACACTTAGACACATACACATACACATACACACACACATACACATACATACACATACAGTATACACACACACAAACACATATACACACACATACATACACACACACATATATATATACACACATACATACACCTACACATACAGTATACACACACATAAACACATATACACACACATACATACACACACACACATACAGCATACACACACATACATACACATACATACAGTACATTATATAATAAAATATACTATTATAAAATATAAAAAATCTTATTTGGCATAATTAAATTTATTTCTAAAATTTAAAAAAATAATAAAAATTAAATTAATTTACTGTATATATTTGTTAATAATAATAATTAAAAATAAACTTGGATGATTTCACTAAATTATATGGTATATAGATAATAATAATATAAATAATAATATTAATAGTACATATTGGCAATAAAATGGCAACAATTGAATTTTTTTAAATTATATATATATAAACTAATTTATACTAAAAAAAATTAATAATAATAATTATAATAATTGTATACAAATAAAAAAAACTATTGGCATTTTGTTGTTGTTGTAATTATCTAAACGATAATAATAATAATAATCAATAATTTATTGTGTCTTTAACTTATCGGTATAATCGGTGACCACTTGTTGTTTAGTACCGATCGCTGTTGTAGTCTTAGCCGCGGCCGCTGCCGCCGCCGCCGACTTATAGGCGTTCCGATAGAAACCGGCAAACAATACATACAGGAAAACAGCATTACCGAAATTACAGGCCATATAGCCGAGGGGTAGATCCGTTTGTTTTTGATAGACTACGACAAACCATAGCATTACGCAGACAAACTGGATCAATTGGATCTGGGTTATATAACGTTTCCACCATAGATATCGTTGATACTGGGGTCCCATGGCTGCCATAGCATAGTACGAGTACATGATTACGTGTATGAATGTATTGATTATAGGTATGATCGATATGGTTGGCATGTCTGCGGGGGTGTGGGGTGTGGGATGTGATGTGATGGTGTGTAATAAGGAGAACCGGGAGATTAAACAAAAATAAATAATTTAATTAGAAAATATTTTTTTTTTTTGATATGGAACTGGTATTAGATTTAATATCTGATATGTTTATGGAGACGATTATACAATTTAGTTATTTGAATAGACAGTGGGTGGGTGTGTGTGTGTAGGGACGGGGGTTAGTTATAAAATATATTAGGTTAGAAATTATAAATTAGGTTTGGGGAGGGGGTAGAGGGTAAAACTGTTACCGAAAAATAAAAGATTTATATTATTTTTCATAATTAAATATATATATATATAGTGAGAGAGAGAGAGAGTGGGTGAGTGAGTGAGTGAGTGAGTGAGTGAGAGAGAGAGAGAGAGAGAGAGAGAGAGAGAGAGAGAGTGAGAGAGTGAGTGGGAGAAAGAGAGATAAAGACAAAGACAAAGAGAGAGAGAGAGAGAGAGAGTAAAGAGAGATAAAGACAGAGTAAAGACAGAGATAGAAAGAGAGAGTTATCAATTGGCGGATTCAGTGGTGGTATTGGTGTTGTTAGTATGGGACAGGTAGGTGACAGGGGGTTGGATTGTCCAAAAAAATACAATACAATACAATACATACATGGATTGTATTTCATGAACAGCCAGCCGGCAAACGGCAACGAGATATGATGCCAGACATGAAGGAACGATATGTGACTGTTTTTTTTCTTGAATGCCATAAAAAATGTATCGACCATATCGACCAGTTTGGACAGGTAGTACAAGTAGGCCGTATCGATAAACTCCATGGCCTTAGGCGTGACATCCGATCTAGTATTGCGAAAGTTCCACATCTCGAGACCGAATCGTGAGATTTGTAGTGTACGGACAAAAAAGTAACCATTGATTGCCACCTAAATTGATTAGATTGGGATAATTAGGATACACCGGGAAAGTGATGGTTAACCACCACATCATTAACAACAACAACAATGATGTCATGGACTACTAATTACTAGTAATTACTATTACTACTACTACTACCACCACTACTACTACCACCACTACTACTACTAAAACTACTACCACTACTACTACTACTAATACTACTACCACTACTACCACTACTACCACTACTACCACTACTACCACTACTACCACTACTACCACTACTACCACTACTACCACTACTACCACTACTACCACTACTACCACTGCTACTACTACTACTACTACTACCACTACTACTACTACCACTACTACTACTACCACTACTACTACTACCACCACTACTACTACTACTACACAAATAAACAAAATTATTAAAACTATTTTTGAAATAAAATAAAAAATTCACTTTTAATTAGTTAGTTATAATTAATTTTCACATATAATTATGAGTTTAACACAAATAAAATTACTATTAAAAACTTATAAATATACGGTATATAAAGTACCCAACACTTGATTAAACAAATAAGATTTAAACAGTTTTTTTTCGGGGTTATTATATTTTACCGAAAGATACGGGAAATTAAATTTATTTAAAGTTTTAGTTTACTTACCATTAGTATATCGTAGCCGACGACGGCTGCTTTCAAACCGTATGGCTTACGGTTCCTCATGTAGGCCGGTATTAGCACAGTTACCATCAGCATATAGACAATCATCAACAACGACATGGATATCAGGGACGGATGTACCAGAAAGTAGTCGCGGGTACGACTGTCGGACGGTTCGTCCCAGTATTTGTGTAGCCAATAGAAGGCTGTAGTGTTGCGGCCGCCGACCGCTACGGCCAACTGGTTGACCAGATAGTCGTCGATTTGTTTATCCATTTGATTTGTTTAGGTGATTAAAGCTAACTGTCCACTAATTATCATACAGATTACTACTACCACTAACTACTAAACTAACGGCACAAACAGTTTTACACACAAAATAAAACTTTTATTAATTTTTTGTTGAATAAAAATAATTAGTTTTTTTTGTGATTTCAATAGTAAATCATTTATCAAATAATAAATTATTACAATATATATAATCACTTTTTTTTTGAATAACTATTACTTATAATAATAAAAAAAAAAATAAATAAATAATAATTTTGATTTTGACTGTTGTTATATATTGAAGATCACTATAAAAATAAAAATCGTAAAAAAAACTTTCAATTATTATGTTTTTTTTTAATAAATTTAATAATAACTTTGAATATTTCAATAAAAAATAAAATAAAAAATATATATAATTATTATTATATTACTGTAACACAAAATATATTATATATCAATAATATTATTACAATTACTTATTTTTTGTTGATAATAATTATGATTTAAATTATAATCAATTATGAATTATTATTATGAATGAAAAAAATTATTTAATAATAAAAAAAAAAATCAACAAAAAAATAACTAATAATAATTAAAAAATTGTTTCGTTGTTGTTATCATAGATGCTATCCTTCAATAAATAATAAAAATTATTATTATTATTATTATAATATTTTCAATTTGAAAAAAAAATAATTATTATATTATAGCTTTTCCTAGTTATGATAAATACTTGTTATTAGGACACATATAATCGCAAAATCATAAATAATAATAATTAACTTTAATTATTATTATTAAGTTATACACACACACACACACTAAACAAAATTTTTATTTTTTTTAAATAATAATATAATTATGTTTATCTATAGACACTACTACTACTACTACTACTATATAAATAAACAAAACTACTAACTATTTTTAAACAAAAAAATTCACTTTTAGTTAGTTAGTTATAATAATTATAATTTTCACATATAATTATGAGTTTAACAAAAAAAAAATAAAAAAATATTTACTGTTAAAAACTTATATATTTATATATATATATATATATATATATATATATATACAGTATATAAAGTATACCAACACTTGAATAAACAAATATATGATATATAGTACTACTAATAAAGTTTACAATAATTATTATTTATAAAAATAAATAAATATCAATAAATACATACATATATTAAAATAAATTGTTTTTATATTATTTATTTTTGGCTCCACTAACAAAAAATTAAGGTTAAAACCGAATTATGATAACTATTATTACTAATAATAATAAAATAGATAAATAAATAAATATTTTTGTTTGAAATAAAATGTTTGAATAATAATAACAAAAAAATTTTTGTTGAATAAAATCCAATTGAATAAAACTTTTTATATATAAATTTATATTATTATTATTATTATTAACAAACAATATTATGTTGTTTTTATCGCACGCTAGAGGAAAGTATTATTTTTTTTATAAAAAATAAATTATTATTATTATTAACTATCATTGAAAAAAATAATAATTTTTTTTTAGATATATTTTGTTGATTGAAAGTCATATATTATACACACAAAAAAAATTATCATTGAATTTCATGACAGTGAAGAACCAACAAATAATAATAATACTATTAATAATGAAAATATAAAAAATTTTAATAGATATAAATATCTATTACTTTAACAAATTTTTTTTAAATTTTTTAAAAGTAAAGTTTGTTAAAAATATTTAAAACTTATTATTATTTTTAATACCACTGTTGTCTCTCTCAACTCACTACTAACTATCTATCGACTAATGTATGTTTACATTTGAAAGAGAGAGAGAAAGAGAGAGAGAGAGAGAGAGAGAGAGAGAGTAAAAATAGGGCTATCCTTACGGGACAGGTATTTAGGGAGAGAGAGAGAGAGAGAGAGAAAGAGAGAAAGAGAGAAAGAGAGAAGAGAGAGAGAGAGAGAGAGAGAGAGAGAGAGAAAGAGAGAGAAAGAGAGAGAGAGAGAGAGAAAGTAAAAATAGGGCTTTCCTTACGGGACAGGTATTTAGAGAGAGAGAGAGAGAGAGAGAGAGAGAGAGAGAGAGAGAGAGAGAGAGAGAGAGAGAGAGAGAGAGAGAGAGAGCCAGAAATTGGATCAAATTTTTAAGTTCAGGAAATTTCCGATCGATTTCCGCGTTTTTTTGCTTTATTTAAAAAAAACATTTGCAAACCTTTTTTTTATTAGTAATTTAAATCATTTATTATTTTTTTATGTTCATTAATATGATTTTATTTATTCACAACAACAACAACAACTAAGATAACCTGGAAATGGTTTACATATTATATAAAACTAAATGTTAATTTTTAATATATATATATATATAGTATATATATTATATACAGTGTATATACTATTACTATTAAACTAAATTTTAAAAAAAAAAAAAAGTTTATATATTTTTTGTTATTTATGAACTTATATATACAATACTACTGTAAGTAAAACTTATAACTTGTTTTTTATTAGTTGTAAATAATATACAGTAAATAAATGAGAAAAATAATAATAATAATAATAAATGTTATTGTAATAAAATTTACACTTAATATGACTTATTAGAAGATATATTTTTGTTATATTATTAATATTATTATAATAATATTTTTTTTCTAAAAATTTAAATTTAAAATGATATTTAAATTTTTAGTCAATAAATGTCTGTCATATACAATGTATATAAATTAAATTGTAATTATTATAATTGATTTATAGTTAGTTATTGATGTATATAAATTAAAATAAAATATTAACTAAAACAACTAATTTAAAACAATTGCAAAAAAAACAACTAAATTATGATAACTTATATAAGATTTTTATATTAATATTATTATTATTATTATAAAAAACTAGTTTTTTTTGTGTGTGTTTTAGGTTTAAATAACAAATCAATTTTGTTTTTTTTTATCATACAAACAATATTGACATTTAAAAAATAATTGTTTTTTCCAATTGTTTAGATTTTTTACTATTATTTATAATTTTATCTTAAACAAACAAATAATTGGGTATTTAAAAAAACTGGTTTTATATATATATATATATATATATATATGAATATATAGTATATATAGTATATATAGTGTATATTTATATATATTTATCGGTAATCAGATTAATACTGTTATATCTTATAAATATTAACAACAAAATATTAAATGGGGAGTCAATAATAAATATATATATATATATAAATTATATATTAATTAAATAACTATAACTATTTGTATCAATTTTTTAACAGAGAGAGAGAGAGAGAGAGAGAGAGAGAGAGAGAGAGAGAGAGAGAGAGAGAGTATTGCAATATAATAATTAATATATATATATATATATATATATATATATATATATAATGAGTTCATTATCATAGATACTATTGTTTTATAATTAGTTAGTTGTCTTTAAATATTAAAAAATAAATAAATTATTTTTTTTTTGAGATATAAAAAAATATTACGGAAATAAATACAAATAGTTTAATACAGTTTATTACTATTATATACTAATAACTGATAGTATAATAAATCATTTAATATTTTAAATACTTACTGGTATTTAAATACCGGGTATTATATATATATATATATATATGTATATAAATATATATTTCTAGATATTTTAATCAATTGTTTCAAATATTTGTGTCAATAATAATAATAATCCAAAAAACAATTATCATATGATGATGACCTCTAAATTTGTGTTTTAATACACAAAATAATTATAATAAATACAATTGATAGATAAAATTAATTAATTTAGTAAAATTAAGTTTTTAGGTAAAAAAAATAATAATAAATAAAGTTTTATATATCAGTTTAAATAAATTAATGAAATTAAATTAAAACAATTTAGAGATTTTGTTATTAATTATTTTTAAAAAAAAAATTATTTGTTTATATATATATATTGAATATATTTGAAAACATTTTTTTTTTTAATTTAATTATTTACTTACATGTGTTAGTTGTGTCAATGGGTATAAATGTTGTAATTAAATAATTTTTTTTAATTTATAATAACCATATAAATAAAAACTATTAGTATTTTTTTAATTATATAATTAATTATTTTTAATTATTTATTTAACATATTTATAAAAAAAATTAATTAATTAATATAATTACTTATAGAAAATTAAATATTATATTACTTTTAAATATAATTGTTAATACATATATATAAATATTTAACAAACAAACAAATAAAAACATTTTTATACCAATAATTTTTTTAAAAAAAAATTAGATAATCGTTGATTAATAAGTGTTAATCATTTTTTAGATTATTAGTTAACAAATAAAAACATTAATAATAATAATAATAATAATCAATGTCATAATAAATAATAATAAAAAATATTTTTAATAATACAACTTTGTATATATATATACTGTATAACTTAATAATACTTATATAATAATAATATTAATAATATATATATTAAAAAACTATCGATAATAAAATTAATTTAAAAAAAATCAAATAAATATTTTTATTACTTTTTATTTTTTTTAAAAAAACATATGTTAAATGTTTATTAAATTTATTAAAATTAAAATTTTATTTAAATAAAAAAAATGCGGTTAAGATTTCAATATACAGTATATATAGTTATTATTATATCTTATATACAAGTAATTAAAATATATATTTATATATAATTATATTTATGTATAGATATACCGATAACTATATATATATATATATATATATACTAAGTTATATACTGACATATATTTTATTATATTATATAATACTAATACAGTACTTACTGTACTATAAATATATAATTTATAAATATATATATATATATATATATATACTGTATATAATTGTAGATAAACTTGTAATACATGTTTAAAAAAAACTTTTATTTGCAAACATTTATTATTATTATTATTTATATTATTATTATTATTACCAAACAGTAAACAGGTTATTGAAATTGAATTTTATTATTATTATTATTACAACAAAAAAAATCTATAAATTTATTTATATAATCATAATTTTAAATATATATATATATTTAATTAAATTAAATTAAAACACTAACGCTAGCTATTAGTATTAAAATCAAATAATAGTGTAATAAATGTTTTAAAAACTGTATTCAATATATATATATATAGCGAGTACAGTATATATAGAAATATTGTTGACATAAACTTATTGTAATTCTATAGGAAAACGTCAACAAAAAACTAAAAAAACAAAATAAATATGTATTGCATTTGTGTTTTGAATTTTTGTTTGTGTTTTGATTCAAAACTTTTGAATTTTTTTTTTGAATTAAAAAAATAATTGTTTTTTTTCGGCGCACGTGTTGTGTGTGTCCGCCGCAGCCGCACGTGTTTGACACACGCCTATCGAAGATAACATACAAGATATATACATATATATATATATATATATATGCTATGATATGTTGGCCAGTAGTAGTGGTCAGAATTGGTGGTCAACAGTATCGGTTGTTACGGCGGCCGTCAATAATAATCGTAACCAATGTATGGATCAATTCATCGCCGAAAAGTCATCACCGATTGACGCCACCACTGTTGGACACCAACCATAACGATGATGACCACCAATACCGCCACCGCCGCAGCCGACGGGAGCCACAGAATCAGCAGCAGCTGGTCGTTGATCTTAGTTTCGATGCCGACATGACTCGACCAGAGTGTTACCGATTGGCCCGTGATTTGCTGGAAATCTATAGATTGAATAGCTCGGCCGCACCCGAAGCTAACATTGTGGTCAACTTGTGTTGCGGTAATTATGGCCAATCAATGTCCACCAATAATAATAACAACAGTATAACACTAGACTATTTGCGTCAGTATTTACCGAAAATGGATGTCAACGGCTTCGGTGACCACTTTCGTGTTTATCCGCAGTCATCGTATCGGCAATTGTTTCCAACCGAACGTCTTGTCTATTTGACGGCCGACTCCGCGGACACTGTCGACTACAATACTACCGATATCTACATAATTGGCGGACTGGTTGAGAAACGATTGTTCAAAAAGCCGTCCAATCGGCGAACACTATTGAAAGCCCGGGCCGAAGGTCTCAGATCGGGTCGATTGCCTATCGATGACCTAATCGGCCGACATATGACCAGTTCTTGTATACTGTTTTTGCCTCAAATCTACTCAATATTACGTGACGTAAAACTTGGGTCCGATTGGGAACAAGCGGTCCGGCGATATGTTCCGCACTGGAAGTTAACGGCAGAAAAAACATTACCGTCCGGTATATAAACACTTGACATACATAAGCATAGTTGAGGTGTGTGTGTGTATGTATGTATGTATGTATGTGTGTGTGTGTGTGTGTGTGTGTGTGTGTATGTATGTATGTATGTATGTGTGTGTGTGTGTGTGTGTGTGTGTGTGTATGTATGTATGTATGTATGTGTGTGTGTGTGTGTGTGTGTGTGTGTGTGTGTGTGTGTGTGTGTGTGTGTGTATGTATGTATGTATGTGTATGTGTAGTACAATAAATAAATTGTTGTTTTAGTTATAAATTATAATATATTAATATAATTTTATAATTTATAAGTTTTTTAAATATAAATTATATATATATATATTGAAAATAAAATGAAATAAATTTTATATATTTATCAATAATCTGTCATTTAATTTTATTTTGTAACAATTTATTTTTTTTACTAATTAACATAAATTTCATAAACTATTTGCATAAATAGTTAAATACATTATATAATTAAAAATGAAATCAATTTAATTATTATTACAATATTATTGTTATAATGTGTTTGTGTTTGAATAGAAAAATAAATAAATCAATCAATATATTAATAATAATAGTTATTATTACAGTATTAATCCGTTATTAAACAAATAATATATCAAACAATAAATCAAACCTCAAATAATAATTTATAGCATTAGACCCCGCATATAGCCACCCCCACCCCCCGCCCCATTAATATATTAAAGTTTAAATGTTAAACATTTGGATTTTTAGTTGTCTGTAATATTACGCCCCCACCCCCTCTTAAAACAATGCAATTTATATTTAATAATGACTACAACAACAAACAAAATATGTCTTAATTATTATTAATTATTAATAAATTTAATTAATTATAAAAATTTTAAAACTATTTTAACATTTATTTGATATTAATTCTGGGCTTTAAAAATAGTTTAAGTCATTGCCATTATACAGCACTCATACATATAACCCACTAAACCCCCCCCTCACTCCCCCACGACTTCATATATAGTTCCAGGGAGGGGTGGGGGCTATATGCGGGTCTATTTCGGTACTATAAATTCAATTTAAAAAAAACAAAACAAAAAATCTTTTAATCAAAATTTCAATCAAATGTCAACAACGACTACATTGTCGACTAAAATCAAGTAATACTACTACTCATGTCTACACATAATTGCCGACCGATTGGTCTACAAAAACGACTGTCCAATTGGCGGAAACTATTAATGAAATCCAGAGGCCGATGGTTTGAGATCTGGTGGTCGCTTACCTATCGGTTGGACCAACACATCGGCGCCACACATATGACCAGTTGTTTGTGACTCTCCGGCAACTCGTTTGTCAGTTTTTTTTTCGGTGCCGGCGGCGGTTGTTTGTAGGCCTGGTTCGAGCCTATCGTTACTGCAATCGTAACCCCCAATCGTTACACTTGAAACATACTTTCCGTCATCGATATCATTGTCGTAGTCTTTGATCGGCTCAAGCGATTCGGTATCGATTGTGTCATCAATTAGATTGAGTCCCGAACTTTCCGATGCCGTCGATAAATATGAGGTCAACACAGGTTTGCCGTCATCGACGGTCTCTTTGCGAACCGTATCGTCTGAGACAACGACATCACTACTACTACTACTACTACTACTACTACTACTACTACTACTACTACTACTACTACTACTACTACTACTACTACTACTACTACTACTACTACTACTATTGTTGTCATTAAATTTGGTATTTTCCGCTAATATTGCAATAATATTACTAATCAATTGAATCCTATCATCAATAAGACAATAATCAAATGCAAAACCATTATTAGATGAATAGACTATTAATCGCTTATTTGATTTATTCATAAATCTTTTTGTCGACAATTCATTCAAATACTCTTTCGTAATATTAGTTGAATAAAAAAACCAAAGATTTGAAACAACGAGTACTCCATATACTCTAATACTGGCTTTTTGTGTAATTCTTAAGTTATTTTGGCCGACGGCCACCATCTGACCTATCAATTGTGCGGTACTGTCCTTATCGTCGATATTCATATCGTATGACTTTGTTTCAACAGTTAATACAATTAATTCATTGTTGTCTGAATCGACTACCAGTGCGTCCGGTTTAGTCCTGACGTAGCCATCATTTAGTTGATATCTTAGCATTTTATGGGTTATATCCAGACAATTGAAACCATTAATGTTTTTAACCGTATGTATAACATATTCAGCCCATGAGTTAACTGGTTTTTCGTCAACAAATCTTTTAGATTTGTTTTTAAGTATTTGTTTAAGAAATGGATTACCAAATTGCAAGTCTTTGTCGTAGATATTATAATCTGAATAATAATAATAATAAATAGTTAATAATAGTTAATAATAAATGTTATATAATTTACTAATAATTTGCTTTAGTTGTAATTTCGGCAAACAATTGATACTAATTAGACGGCAATTAAATTTAGATTTTAAGTTAATATGATTTAATCTACAATTTTTTGTTTGCGATAGTTTTATAGCATATCTAATAATTGTGATAAACATAATACAAATAATAGCAAAAATTATAACTTAAATCATAAAATTAATAATTTTTTTTTGAACTCAAAATATTACATGAAAAAAATTATTAAACTAAGTATTATTATTATTTACAAAATATAGAAAATACAAAAATTACATTACATTTACCTTTATTTAGACGTTTATTATTATTAATAGTCAATACATTGCCATCGATGACCTCAAAGTCAACATTGAAATAGTCATCAATTGTTTTGTTTGTGAAATATTTGGTATTAATCAGTGAATCCAATAGTGTGTCCAATGAATTATCTGTTAGTTCTGATGTAATGAAAAGTATTTAAAAAAATTATTTTTGTCTCTCTCTCTCTCTCTCTCTTTACCATTAAATCACTCACTCTTACCATAATTATCTTGATTTATATCTTCAATCCATTGATTGATATTCAGCGTACAAACAATTGGATGCATTGACTGTAACTGTCTTAGAGTAGTGTCTGAAATATGAATGCCATCGTATGTATCGATACAATGAGGTATAACTCGGTGTTGATGTTGTTGTTGTCGTCGATGACTTGGATGTGTATGTAATGCTTTCGCTGTAACCAATCGGTTACCACCACTTTGTCGGCCAAACAATTGAAACGATAATAATCGCAATGATATCGCTGTTGTTGATGTCGTTGTTGTCTTCAATCGACTCAACATTGATTGCATTGTTGTAGATGTAATGCTGCGGACAGTAGAGGACAGTCGTCTCAATAAAACAATTACCACTCTATTGATTGATTGATTGATAAACTCCTGTATATATAAGTAAACCGTTAATAAATTCAATCAAAATTATATATCAATAATAATAATGAATACAAAATACCCGATTGAATGACAATTATCAGGTCGTCATCGATGGTGTGATTCAATAAACAAACAAATTGTATGATAATTATTGATATATCAGTATTGATGTCTTCAATGAATCAATTGATTGTTTCAATTAATTTGTGTCCAAAAATTTATAAAAAAAAAACAATTCAATCAAAATTATATATCAATAATAATAATGAATACAAAATACCCGTCGATTGAATGACCAGAAAAAAAATAATTGTGACCACAATTATCGGGTCGTCATCGATGGTGTCATTATATTCAACAAACAAATAAAATCAAAGACAACAACCAATTGAATGATAATTATAGACATATGATATCAGTATTGATGTCTTCAATCAATCAATGAATGAATGAATCAATTGATTGATTGATTGATTGATTGATTGATTGATTGTTTTGTTGATTTGATTTGAATTTAGTTTATATTAAATATTATTAATTAATTAATTAATTTTAATTCAAATTTGTTTGTAAACAAAACACAAAAAACATTTTGTATTCTATTATATATTAATATAGTATAGAGATATTAGACGTGAAAAACCCATAACAAACTGTTTGGGACTAAACCAAACCAAAAACGCGGTATTTAATATAACTAATATATATATATAAATATTTATTTATAATTTTATATTTTTATTGTACTTTATCTAACGGTACAAATAATTTTTGTAATAAACAAAAATTAATTTATAAATTATTTTCTTATTAAAAATGTTATTAATTAACAAAAATTAGTTTAAACCGAAACCCATTTCAATTGATTATACAGTTATAACAAAAACAATACAATAGTCTAGTGTTTAATATACAGTACAGTACTTACAGTAGTTTACTATAGAATCATATGATATGAAAGTCATATTTTGACTCATACTGTATGAGTCATACAGTATAAAAACTGTACGATTATAATCAAAACCAAAACAATCAGTAGACGCACCACAAAAACAAATAGATCATAGATTACATTTAATAAATATATATATACATACAAATAAAATAGTATGTATAATAACTATGTAAGTCTATGCTTTGTAAAAAACTCCGCCCCTTTAAAACATTAAACACTAATACAGTGCATACACTACTGTGTATTTTGTTTGTTTTGGTTTTGCATATAATTAAATATTTTTTTATACTGTATAACACAGTATAAAGTTTTTACAGTCAAATATAAACCGTACAGTATTTATATAGATATTGTTGACATAAACTTATTGTATTTCTATAGGAAAACGTCAACAATATATAAAAAAAATATATGTATTAAATGTATTGCATTTTTCTATTTATATTTTTTGTGATTTGTTTTGAATTTTAAACTTTTTTTTTGGCGCACGTGTTGTGTGTCCGCTGCACGTGATTCACACGCGGGGAGACTGTTGTTGACCAATAGTAGTCAGATATATATATGTGGTCAGTACGGCAGCTCATCGACAACTGTTTATTGTTACGGCGGCCGTCAATAATAATCGTAACCAATGTATGGATCAATTCATCGCCGAAAAGTCATCACCGATTGACGCCACTGTTGGACACCAACCATAACGATGATGACCACCAACACCGCCGCAGCCGACGGGAGCCACAGAATCAGCAGCAGCTGGTCGTTGATCTTAGTTTCGATGCCGACATGACTCGACCAGAGTGTTACCGATTGGCCCGTGATTTGCTGGAAGTCTATCGATTGAATAGCTCGGCCGCAACCGAAGCTAACATTGTGGTCAACTTGTGTTGCGGTAATGATGACAACCAATCAATTTCCACCAATAATAATAATAACAACAACAGTATAACACTAGACTATTTGCGTCAATATTTACCGAAAATTGATGTCAACGGCTTCGGTGACCACTTTCGTGTTTATCCGCAGTCATCGTATCGGCAATTGTTTCCAACCGAACGTCTTGTCTATTTGACGGCCGACTCCGCGGACACTGTCGACTACAATACTACCGATATCTACATAATTGGCGGACTGGTCGAGAAACGATTGTTCAAAAAGCCGTCCAATCGGCGAACACTATTGAAAGCCCGGGCCGAAGGTCTCAGATCGGGTCGATTGCCTATCGATGACCTAATCGGCCGACATATGACCATTGGTTGTATACTGTTTTTGCCTCAAATCTACTCCATATTACGTGATGTAAAACTTGGGTCCGATTGGGAACAAGCGGTCCGGCGATATGTTCCGCACTGGAAGTTAACGGCAGACAAACATTACCGTCAGGTATAAACACTTGACATACATAAGCATAGTTGAGGTGTGTGTTTGTGTATGTATGTATGTATGTATGTATGTATGTATGTATGTGTGTGTGTGTATATATATGTATGTGTATGTGTATGTGTATGTGTATGTGTATGTGTATGTATGTGTGTATGTATGTATGTATGTATGTATGTATGTATGTATGTGTGTGTGTGTATATATATGTATGTGTATGTGTATGTGTATGTGTATGTGTATGTGTATGTGTATGTGTATGTGTATGTGTATGTATGTGTGTATGTATGTATGTATGTATGTATGTATGTGTGTGTATGTATGTGTATGTGTATGTATGTGTGTATGTGTGTGTATGTGTATGTATGTGTGTTTATGTATGTGTGTATGTGTATGTATGTGTGCTTATGTGTGTGTGTATGTGTGTGTGTGTGTGGGTGTGTATGTATAGTACAATAAATTGTTATGTTTTAGTTATAAATTATAATATATTAATATAATTTTATAATTTATAAGTTTTTTAAATATAAATTATATATATATATATTGAAAAAAAATAAAATAAATTTTATATATTTATCAATAATAATGTCATTTATTTATAAATTTTATTTATTTTAATTAATTATTTAATTTTATTTTGTAACAATTTTTTTACTAATTAACATATAAATTGCATAAATATATAATAATAATAATAATTTATTTTTAGCATTAAGCAATGAGATACATAACAAGTTGTATTCATAAATAATGATTATACATTGAAAATTTCATATAAATAATTTACAAATTTTTTATAATTAGATTCGTTTCTAATATACATTGGTAATGAATTAAATAAATTTATACAATAATTGAAAAAATGTTTATCAATTAACACAATACGTTTAAAATTTGTTTTAATTTTTATACCATTACGTGATGTGTTATAAAAGTTTAATATATTAAACCAATTGTTAGGTACAGTGTTGGACATAGATTTGATTTGAAAAACATGTTTTAATATTTTAATTTTATTTCGATTATCTAATGTGTTTAAACCTAAAATTTTTAATCTATTTTCATAATCTATATTAACATAACCTAATTTATAACATATATATCTAGTAATCTTTCGTTGTATTGACTCAATTAAATTTGATTGTGTTTTAGTTGGAGTCCAACACATATTTGAATACTCAATGATCGGAAGTATATATGTTTTATACATATTTAAAAATGTTTTTCCGTTTACTTTTTTACAAATATATTTTAATGTATAAAATTTAGAAAAAGCTTTTTTATGTAAATCATTACAATGAGAGCTAAAAGTCATTTTATTATCATAGGTAACCCCTAAATGTTTGTGTGTTATAACAGTATCGATAGATATATTATTCATATAATATGTATTTAATTTACAGTTTTTTAATGTAATTCTCAAGTGTTTTGTTTTATTTACATTTAATTTCAAATGTTTATCATTACAATAATTTTCAAAGATATTCAAATCATTTTGTAATAAATTAATGTCATTTGTATTTTTAATAATCTTAACAAATACCGTATCATCAGCCCATTGAAATGTAGGACAGTTAATATAATTAGGTAAGTCTGATACATAAAGATTATATTCAATAGGACTTAATACACATCCCTGGCCTACACCACTACCAACTTTATTAGGAATTGTATATAAATTATTATATTCTACAAACTGTTTCCTATTTGTTAAAATATCTTGTATTATAGATAAATATTGTCCAGTTATTCCTAATTCACTTAATTTATTTATTAGTTTATCATGTGGTACTGTATCGAAACAATTAGATAAATCTGTAAATATTAAATCTACACAGATACAATTTTTATCATTTAAACCATTAAATATTATATTTTGTATATCAATGTGTTGGTTATGTAAACTTATATGTTTTTTATAACCGTACTGTTCGTACGGTATCAAATTATTAGCAATAATATAAGGTTTAATTTTGTTTAATATAATAGTTTCAAACAGTCTTAATATGTTGGGTAATACGGTAATAGGTCTATAAGATTCAAACAAATGTTTATTTTTTTGTTTTTTTAAAATAGGAGTTACTTTTGCTAACATCATATTTTTGGGCATTTTATTGTAAAAAATAATTTTATTATATAAAAAATATAACAATTTTGTCGACCCATTCAAACAATTTTTTAGAATTTTGTTGTTAATAAAAGTAATACCATTTGATTTGTTAAATTTAAAAGTTTTATAAGCATTTAATATATCGTTATATGATATGTCAATGTCTGGTAATTCATTATATGTATTAATATTTGCAATAATTGTATCGTTATTTATATCAGAATTATAGTTAGAGTTAAACTGTTTATTAAAATTTTCAATAATCTCTTTGATTTCTATTATGTTTTTTGAATCTTTTTTAAAAATAATATCATTGTTGTTATCTGTGTTTATGTTTTTTATATGTTTGTAAAAACTTGAAAAACTTTTTGATTTATTTATTAAATTATTAATTTTCTCTGTTTCATAAATCTCTATTTGTTTATGTATATCATTGTTTAGTTTTACAATAGTAGATAAATGTTTGTGTTTTTTGTTAACTTGATATAGCTTAGAAAGTTTACGTTTTTTAATAATTAATTTATGTATATATTTTGGATATTTAGTATTATTTCTACATTTTATAACTTTTATTGGAAATGATTTATCAAATAGTAATTGAAAATGCATTTCAATTTTGTTATAAATTTCATTAATGTTTATACAGTCAATACAAACTGTTTCCCAATTAATCTCATATAATAATTCATTAAATTTTAATAAATTATTTTCATTGATAATATTAATTATTTGAGTTTTAATAACTGTATTTTTAACTTTCTTAACATTAATATTAAAATTTAAAGCTAAATGATCACAATTTTGTGAAATATTTTCAACAGTATTTACATTAAAAATATGATTTGAATTACAAAAAATAAGATCTAAGATATTATTACTTTTTGGATATGTTATGTCATTTACGTATTGTTTGAAACCATAACTATTAAACAATTGATTGATTTTTATCGCAAAATTATTTGATTTTAGATCATAATTAATATTCAAATCTCCAACTATTACTATACTATCATATTTTGTTAATTTTTGTAATTTATTTATTTCATTATCTAAATTATTATATAGATCTAAATTTGATTGTTTATTTGGAGGAATATATACCGTAATTAACAAAATTTTCAAATTTTTAATTATAAGTTCAATTGCAATACTCTCTTGTTTATCAAATAAATTAAAAATTTCTATACATTTATATATATTTTTAACAGCTATTAGACATCCGCCGCCTTTTGTTTTTTGTCTATCTTTACGAAAAATTTTATAATTAGTAGAAATAAGATTATTAGGAAAATTGTTTGTAAACCAAGTTTCATTAACTATTAATATATCTATATTTAGTTCAATTAATTTATATTTTAGTAAATTAATTTTGTTGCATAAACTCCGAGCATTAGTAAAATATACATTTATGTTATTATTGCTTACATTTTTGTTTAATTCATTGGATGTAACGTTTGTGGGCTTATGTATTGAAAAACTTGAGGATTGATAGCCGACATCACTGATTGATTTGGAAGATATGACATGTTTGGTACATATTGTTGAAACAATTGATTGTTTTGAAACGGCATCACTTGATATGGTTTTGTGTTTTGATTGTGAAACACACGAGTGTTGGGCAAAAAATCCTGTTTTTGATTACCATATCTGTTGAAGTTTTGTTTGAATTGATTTATGTTTTGTCGTCTATTGTGATAATTATCTCTTGAATCATGTCTTGAATCATGTCTTGAATCAGGTCTTGAATCAGGTCTTGAATCAGGTCTTGAATCAGGTCTTCGATCATGTCTTAGATTATGTCTTGAACTTGAATTTAAAGTACTTCTGCATTGATTAGCTTTGTGTCCAAATTTAAGACATCTGTAACATTGAAATGAATGTCTTCTGGTGTCTTGTTTTTGGCTATACTTTGTCTTGAAATTCAATAGTATTTTCTCTAATGTCTTAAGTCTGTCATCAATGGTGTCAATGTTTACCACTCTTTGACTAGAAATCACTTCAATTTGGCTGTCGATGTGGTTATTGTCTTCGAGGTCGTTAAAATCATTGTCTTCTATTGATTGGGATATCACTGGTGTTTTGTTGACCGTATTTAATGTCATATTTATCTCTGTTTCTTCATATTTAGTCTTCTCATTGATGGCAATGTTTACCATTTCAGTGATATATGTCTTGATATCATCCTTCTTAATGTTACCACTCTTTTTGTCGATGACATCAAACAATTCATTGCATTTAGTTTGCAATAAATGGCACACTTTTGAGACCAAATTTAGTGATACTGTATCGGACATGACTTTAAATTGTCATTTAGTTTGAGAGCACTTTAATTGATAGTATTTTAATACTAATATCATTCAATAATATTTAATTTAATTCAATTTAAATTGTAGTTAATTTTATTTTTTAAAAATGTGTTATTGTTTACATCACGTGTAATTGTATTGTGGAAAACAATTCAAAACTAATGTAATATAATAGTGTTATTTGATAATACAATGTAATATAATACAATATGTAATATAATACATTATATAATTACAGTAAAAATGAAATCACTTTTAATTATTATTACAATATTGTTGTTATTATGTGTGTTTGAATACAAAAAAAAAATTAAAATAAAATAAATTAATATACATTATTAGTATTACAGTATTAAACACTGTTATTATTCATCAATAGTTATCAATTAATCGATAATAATAATTTGTAATAATTAATTAAAATATATATATATATATATAAATAAATTAAATTAGTTTTTTTTTAAAAAAATAAATAAATAAAAAACAACATAATATTTTCATCATTTGAAACAAAACTCAAATTTTTTTTTTTTTTAAATATATTAATAATGAAAAAATAATAATAAAATAATTTACAATAAATTCAATACAACAACAAAAAAAATCTAATAATTAATTAAAAAAAAAAAATCAAAAAAAAAACACTACAATACTGTACAACATATAGATGACTGTCCACTACCGCCGCCGCCGCGTCTACGCCGATGTCGACGCTGATTGGCCGCCCGTACGGCCACATCAAACACTTTGTGTACACCCAGACGATTTTTGGCCGAACACTCTATATAGCCAACGGCACCGATAGTATCGGCCATTTTCCAGCCATCATCGGCGGTAACTGTTTTCTCCGATTGCAGATCC
Source organism: Oppia nitens (assembly GCF_028296485.1). NCBI lineage: Eukaryota > Metazoa > Arthropoda > Arachnida > Sarcoptiformes > Oppiidae > Oppia > Oppia nitens. The sequence goes on from NW_026533207.1 coordinate 2,088,738, forward strand.
GATTTATTGCCGACCAATACTACGGGTATACCGGGTAAATAGGTATTGATTTCTGGTTCCCATTTAAGTTTAATATTGGCAAACGATATCCGAGAGTCTATACTGAAACATATGACCACTACGTCGGTGTCCGGATAGGATAGCGGACGTATACGTTCGTAGTCTTCCTGTCCCGCGGTATCCCATAGGGCCAGACATCCCTGTTGTTTGTAATTGAAACCGAAAAAAATTTGTTAATTAATTTAATTTTTAAGTTTTTTTTTAAAAAATAGTTTTAAATTTAGTTTTTTTTGTTGTTGTTGTTTAACTAAATTTAATTAATAGATATTTATGAATAAAAATATTTTTTTTAATAAAAAAAACTATTATACACTGTTGTATAATAATATTATAATTATTTGGCAAATAATATATACAGTATATAAAGTTTTTTTTCTGTAATATATATTTTTTATATATTATATTTTAAGTATAGTATTGATAGTATAATTATGATATATTAATTTATTTTTAATTTAATTGAATAATTTAAAAAAACTATAGTTTATTGAAATTTACAGTATTTATAATATATAGGAATCATTATAATGATTATGATTTTTTAAAAAAACTTAACTTTAAATAAATTTTTTTTGGCTATAAATATTTAAAAATTATTATTTTAAGTAATTATATAATATTATTATCGTTATTATCAATTTTACAACTAATTTGATAATTTGTATTTGCTAATTGTTTTTGAAAATTTTTGATAATTATTTATATTATTAATATTTTTTATGATGATAATGATGATGATAATGTAAGATACTATTTAGTAATTTTATTATTTTTAAATATTATATTATACTATATTTTATTTTGTAATAATAATAATAACACGATTTGTTAAATGCAAACAAAAAGCAAAAATAAAATATTTTCACTAATTTTTTTTTATAATAAAATAACGATTGAATTATTAGATAAGATTTTTTTTGTTTAGTTTTTAAAAATATTGGAAACAATATATTCAATATATAAGAGATTTTAATTATTTTTATTTTGTAATTTTATATACAGGTATATAATGTATAAATAATATATAATAATTATTATTATATATATATAATACTCTTTTGTTTGTAAATTAATTTTATTTAAATTTTTTTGTTGTTGTTTTAAAATTTCAAATCAAATATTTTGTAATTATTAGTATTCATTGAATTTATTTTGGATTTATTCAAAAAAATTGATTTATTATTTTAAAAAATAATGTAAAATATATTTTTTAAATATATATATTGTTATTATTATGATTATGTGATTAAACTAAAATTTATGACATTTTTGTCATATAAATTGGTTTATATTGTTAAACAAAAATTTTTATATTAACAATATATAAAATTATCAAAAATAACTGACATATTAGTGATTTAAATGTATATACAATATAGCAATAAAAAGCTTAATATTAAAAATATTTTTATACATAGATTTTTATTTTGATTGAAATTTTATTTTTGATTAAAATTTTAATAATTTTTAAAAATTCAATAGTAATTGGAAATTATTGACACAAATATTTTTTTTTATTATAATAAGTATAGGAAATTGTATTTAATATTATTTTATTATATTTATGTTATTTTTTTTGGTTAAAATGTAATATTAGATAAACTATTTGTAACACAATTTAAAAAATATTTAACATATTTTAATAATATTATTAAAATAAAATTGCTTTAATAATTATGTACTAAAATGCTGTTTAAATTTTTAAAATGTTAATTATTATTATAAGATTAAAACAAAAATTATTAAATTTTATAAATACTAAATATATATAAAAATTATTAATATTATTTTAATTTCAATGTTAGGAATTAATAATAATAACAAAAATGTTTTTAAATTAATTGGGTTTTAAAACCAAAAAATAAAAAATAAATTTGTTTGTTTGATTTGAAATAAAATTGTATTATTTAAGTATTATTTATTAAATACTAATTTTTTCAAAAAAAAAACAAATAAATTAGAAAATAATAGAAAAATTCAATGATTAGTAAATACTGGTATTATTATTATTATTATTATTATAATTATGTATTAATTTTATTTATTATTATTATTATTATTGTGCTATAAATTGTTATCATAAACATATATTTTGATTTGATAACTACTGTATTAAAAAAAAAGTTATTATATATATATTTTTTTTTTTGATAATTTGAATATTTGTTTAAAATTTAACAAAAAAATATATGTTATAAAACTTAAACAATAATTTAAAAAAATAGTTGATAAATAAAACTAGTTTTTATTTGATGTTAGAAAATAATGATTACAAACAAACAAATCAATAAAAATTTATTTGTTATATAAATTAAAATTTCAAATTATATTATAGATAAATAACAATTGTTTATATCATATATATATATATAAATAAAATAATTGTTAATAATTATAAATTCAAATTATTTGTTTACAGTTATTGATAATAATTTATATTTATATAAATATTTATAAATAATAATAATAATAATAATAATAAGTATTACTTATTAAATACTGTATATAAAATTAATGTCATAATTAATAAACATTATTAGTTTAAATGTCAAAACAATTAATTAACATTTAAATATTATTATTATTGATATATAAAAATCTATTAAATTAATTTTTGATGTATAATAATAATTAAAATGAAAATTATGTTGTAATGTGTTTATCATTATTTATAATGTTAATTAAATATAAATTATTTAATTAATTATTTATTTAGTATATTTGATAAACACTATATAAATTTTTTTTTAGTATACAGTGTATATAATATATAAATATTTATTATTATTATTAATAATTTTTTATTTACTATTCAATTATATTTATATTTAATTCAACAACAACAAAATAAATAATAATTATTATTATTGCAAAGCATTTATTGTTTTGTATATATAATAATAATATTGTAATAAATTTTTGTTAGTAAAAATCAATTTTACTATTAAATAAAAATTTGCAATTAAATTGAACTGTAATACTAATACTGTAGTAATAATAATAATAATAATAATTTTTTTATATATAAATATATATTTGATTTCAAGAGCAAAACTAGTTAAACAAAAAATATTTTATTATAATTTTTATTACAATTCACTCATCCATTAAATAAAATGTGTGACAAAAATAATAGCTTAGGAGAAAAAAATCTATCATAAAATATATATAAACTTTATTATTATTATTATTATTATATACATATATATAGTATATATATATATATATATTTAATTCAGGTTAACATTTTGAACACATTGTAATTTTATATGACTTATAAAACTAAAAAACTAAAATAAAATAAATAAATAATTGTGACATTTGTTTGTCTGTTTACTAAATTATTTTATTTATTTTTTTGTTTTTCGGTCACAATTAGTTGACAAATAATAATAATAATGAGACAAACAATTGTTAGTTTAAATATATATATTTTAAAAATCCTTTAAAAAAATTTATAATAATTATTATTAATAACATTTTATAACAACAATATTTCACACAAATTATATACTAAATTATATATATATATTAAAATTTAGGGTATTTTCTCATGATTTTATGCATTAATAATATTTTATATAATTTTATAAAAATATTATTTAACAACAATTATAATGTCATATATGAGAGCAATTAGACAACAAAAAAAAAGAGATGAATAAATAATTTAAAATTTAAAATAATAATAAATATTATGTTTATAATTAGTATATAAAAATACATTATTTTTTATGTTATATATATATATAAATTATAATTAAAATTAATATCTATATATATTGTGTATTTAAATAAAAAAAATATTTGACATTTCAATGTAAAGTACATTAAATGATAATTTTATTTATTATAATTTTTGTTGTTGTTGAGAAAAGTTTAATAATAATTAAAATTTCATAAAAAATAACTTTAAAAATTTATTATATATATATATTTTGTGTACTTTAAAATAATAATAATAGTCTCATCAAAAATATATGTTAAACATTATATTATTATAATTTTTTTGGTCAAATCTCACAATTATATATTAAATAATTTTGTTTATTCATAGGTTATAAAAAAATATTATATATATATTTAATTCACATTGTTTTAACATAATATAATAAAAAATTACATTTTAAATATTTAAATATTAGTGTCCAGGTTATCACACAAATAGTTATCCATTAAATATTTTATTTTAAAAAAAATAGTTTTATCACAGGTTAGTACTGTATTGTAATATAAGTAAATTACGGTAAAGTTATTATTATAAGTTTTGAAACAAAAAAAATATATATATATAATTTTTTCATAAATTTAAATTGTTATATAATGTATATTTAATTATTTCTATCTATTTATATATGAATGTTGTTATCACTGTTGTTGTTATCACTGATATATATATATATATAAAATATTTTGTATCATCTATTATATCATACAATGTGTAATATACTATATATATATATATAATATTAATGATAATAATAATATTGCTATTGTAATGATGTTAATAATAATAAAAGAGGACACATATAAACTAAATATAATGATATAAATAACAAAATCAAAAAATAAAAATATTTATATATGAGATTCAAAATAAAATAAATTCAATTTAAAGAAAAATAAATTTACACAAAAAAAACAAATTTTTATTTTAGTTTATAGATTGCATTCATAATTCATAATCTTATATATATTTTTTAATAATCAATACTACTATACACTATAATACAGTACTAAATAGTGTTTTAATAATAATAATAGTTATTAAGTGTATATCATTTGATATCCATTAAAAATATTATTCAATTTTATACAACAGTATATATATACTGTATATATTAAATGTATGATATTTTCAATTAAAAATTGAAATTATTATTTATAAAAATAATATATAAAATATATATTATATAAACAATTTCTTATAAAATTATTATTTTTTGTATCTTATATATGATATATTGATAGTATATTTATTATTATTATTACTACTACTAGTATTATTATTTTATTATTATTTTATTTATTTATTATTATTATTACTAGTATTATTGTAATTAAAAAATAATATACAATATATTACAACAACAATAAAAAATAAATAATAATTTTTTGGTTAATTAATTAATTAAGTAATTTCAAACAATAATAATAATCTACTGACCACTTTGCCGTCGATGTCAATGTTGGCCACATAGTTGTCGAAAACAGTTGGCGTGTATAGTTCGGTAAACAAATTTTTACAATAGGCTATCAATAGAGATGTTTTACCGCAACCGCCGTCGCCGACAACCACCAGTTTTTTGGTGAACGCCATTGATATGTGTGAAACAACTGGTCCTCAACACACAACAAGTAATATATCATTTACACACCACTGTCCCGGGGGGTTGGGGTGGTTGGGGTGGTTGGGGTGGTTGGGGTGGTTGGGATGGGGGTTAGGATGCACACAGGTATGTCATCTAAGCACAGGTAGTTTTGGTTGTAGTAGTAGTCTATTAATCCAAACCCATTCAAATCAATATATAACATCACATAAGCAACTATTTGGATGCACTTATTGTTTGTTGTCTATTATATATTATATAAAAGAAAATTTAAAAAAAAAACAACAACAAAAAATAATTAAACAAAAATTAATAAATATTTTAAAAATTTATTTTTAATTACAAAAACACACATGTTGAATTGATTATTATTATTATTATTATTAAATTAATTATTAAATTAATTATTAAATTAATTATTATAAATTATTATTATTATTAATGTCTACCCTAATAATATTCACATTTTGTATGATAAATATTTAGTTGACTATTATTAGTCAATTGACTTATTATTAATAATATTATAATAATTTATTTTATTTTATTTTAATTTTTTTTGATACAAAACAAAATAAAAAAATTTTAAGTAAATATTTCTAATTAATACTAATAAATAGTTGAAAAATTTTTTTTTAAAAATTTATTTTGTTTGTATAGTTTTAATCAATTTATCAAAAAAAAACTAATTAATTATTATTGATAATTAATATTAAAAAAGTTTTTTTTAATAAAAATTATTATTATTATTATTAGACTATTAATCAACAAAAAAAAATATTCACAAAAATAGTTGAAAACTTTTTGTTTGTTTGTTTGTATTAAAAAAGAGAAAGTGAAACAAACAGTTGGTTTTTTCAATTGATTTTTTGTATGTTATGTATGTATGTCTGTATATGAATCCACATACCAGTGCTACTGATGATAGTTAGTAGTATAATATTTTATTACTACTTGAAACCTTGAATATACAGTACATATGAAAGCACATACAGTTAGTTAGTTAGTAGTGGTGGTGGTGGTGGTGGGGTTAGGTATGTAATAATATGTAAGCACCGTTATATGATTGGCTAACAAATATCCAAATATGATATGATTTTTATATATATTTTATATAACAGTATAATGGATGTTATATATACAGTATATATATATATATATATATATATATAGGGAACCGGTATTTTTGTTGAGATAACTATGACACTGTTTTTTTTAACGGGGAAGGGATGGGGGGGGGTATTATATACAGTAAATTTTGTTTTGCTTTTTAAATAATAATCATTTTAATATAAGGTATGATATGTCCATATGTCGACACTTTATATTATACCTATGGGATAGACCTATCAAACAATAGGTATGTCCACCACAATAGGTATTGATTGTGTTGAGAGAGAGAGAGAGAGAGAGAGGTCTATCTATCAATCTATCTATCTATTAATCTCTCTCTCTCTCTCTCTCTCTCTCTCTCTCTCTCTCTCTCTCTCTCTCTCTCTCTCTCTCTCTCTCTCTCTCTCTCTCTCTCTATCTCTCTCTCTCTCTCTCTCTCTCTCTCTCTCTCTATCTCTATTTATCTATCTCTCTCTTTCTCTCTAATAAAATATAAAATTTTTTTTTAATTTGATTTAACATTTTAATATGATTTTTCTCATTTACAATAATTTAGTACAAAAATAAAAAAAGTTAAATAAAACTATACAAAAATAACTATTACTAATATACAGTATTTATATTAAAACATTAGTTTTTCAACAACAATAGCAAAAAAGTTTATAATAAAATAAAATAACATATATATATAAAATAATAAAAATACCAATTGATTATTATATTCATCGACACGTATATTATCGACAATACAATATAAAAATAATATAAATAGTATTATAATATTAACATAAAATCCAATATAATAATAGATAGATAAAAAAATTTATATTCAATATATAGTATATATTGATATTTTATGTAAAATAATATATATATTTTTTCATAAATATTTATTAATTCAAATATAGTAAATAAATCTAATAAATAGTTTCCTATTGTTTTGTTTTAATTAAATCATGTATAGATTTAAATAATATGTTTGAAAAAAATAATCAATCAATAATATACGGTATATATATATATGTTAAAATAATAAACTATTAATATATTTAGTTATTTGATAGCTAAACAATATATCAATATATATGTCATAATATTTTTTGAGGACTATTTTATAATATACTATATTATAATAATAAAATTATTATAAAATACATTATTATTTTATTGTTGAATGTTATCTCATATATATATATATATATGTTTACCAATACTATAGTATTGTTTATTTGTTAAACATTGTTGTTGTTGTTATATAAGCTTATATATATAAGGTATACCCAAAATTTTTATACATGTATATAACTTTTAGAAAAATTTACTACAAATAGTATAATACAATATTATTATTATTATGATATAAACTTTATTATATGATATGATACCCAGTAAACTATATTATAATATAGCAACTTATTTAGTCCATATAGTTATGGATATATAAAATATTAAATAATATAAAAATAAATAAATAAAAGGGGACTCACGTTTATGCACTATATATATATAAATACAAAAATTTTATTATTATATATATATTAGCTATTAATATATATATATACTATACTGTATTATTGTGTTAACCATAATACTAATCATAGTGTACTAAATATTTATATCTTTTTATTTAAATAATTTTTATTTTGTTTTTTTGTTAGAAAAATTTAATACATTGACTATTATTGCTGGCAATTATATACCGGTATAATACCAATAATAATATATTGTATTTAATATATATATATATATATTATAAATGATAATAAAGAGAGAGAGAGAGAGAGAGAGAGAGAGAAATACAAACAAAATATTGTATTAATAATGTTATTATTATTATTATTATGTTTTCATTATTATTATTATATAAATTTTTGTATTTTATTTTGTAATATACTGTATAAGTATATACCAGTATTTAATATACTGTGAAATTTTGATTTTATTTTGTGAATTATATTTATTTATTATTGTTTTTTTGGGGGAAAAAATATTTTCTTGTTGTTGTTGTTGTTATATATACTAAATATTTTGGTTTTTAAAAATTTTTATTAGCCATACATAAAATAGTAGTAATTTTTTGTGTGGGGGAAAAATAGTTTATACATTTAGAAAAAAATATATATAAATAAAAATTATTAATTAGTATTGTCTTATATATAATTTTTTTAATATAATAATAATAACAAAAATTTTACTTTATTTAATACATTATGAGAAATGTGTGTTATATTTATGCTATGGTTTATTATATATATATGAAAACAAACATAAAAAATATTTTCCTTATTATTATTTTTTATAAAATTTATTTATTTATTAATTTTATTTTTTTGATGTGTGTGTGTGTGAATATATAACAATAACTGATTAGAAAAAAACTAGATTAATGAAAATGTAATGCAATTATAAAGTTTTCATATATATATATATATATATTATATGGTATATAAATTTATATAAATTATGCAACGATTAAAATACTATTAAAATTTTTAAATAGTTGTTGTATCACTTTTTTATGTATAGTATTTATACATATAATAGTTTATATATTATGTTATATGTATTGATAGTATAATATAATAACATATAAAACAACAATTTTCATTACAATTTATATAAACTAAATATACTGTATATATATATTGTATATAAAGGTATGCATCAAAAACAACAACAACAAAAATGTTTACAAAAAAAATTAATTGTGATACAAAACAATTTTTTAATTTTTGTTTTATGGGAATTTAATTTATATTATTAATATATATATATTTTGTTTTATTTTTATTTGTTTGTTTGTTTTTTATATTAGTTAAGTTAAGTTTAATTTACTTTTTATTATAAATTATATATATATATACTGTAGATATCAATCTATTAGCTATTTATTTCTCATTGAATACTATAATATATCCCATAATATAATAAAAACTGATTTAATTGTATAGTTTAATGTATAGTATGTATATTATATAAATAAAACGTTATTATCAATGGGAATATTTAATGTATAGTATTATTTAGTATTATTATTATTAAGTAAATTTAAATGTAAATAAATACTATTAGTTTTTTTTATATTATAGAAAAACTAAAAATCAAAATAAAACTAAATATATTTTTTTCAAAAGGAATTTTCATTATATCAAATAATATACTATAAATAAATAAATAGTTTTTTTTAAGTATTATATTAAAATAAATAGTTTGTAAATATTTAGTATTTTTGTTGTATAATATTTTTTTCTACAGTTTTCAATTCAATATTTATATTATGTTTATATTATATATAGTAAATATATTTTTTTTATTCAATTAAATTTTATTATACAAGCTAAATACAATATTATTTATTATAAATATATAATAATTACCATCAATTGTGGAAATATACCGGTACTGCCAATACATTAATATTTTTTTTGTATTAATAATAATATTATATTTTTATATTATACTGTATATACTGTATAACTGGTATAAAGTTATCATTAAATTATTATCAAAGTATTGAATTTATAAATACATTATTATATTTGAGTTTATCTATTAAATATTAATTGTTAAAAAAAATAATATGACATTTATCATGCAAACACACATACAACACACACATACATACACACATACACACACACACACACACACACATACAGTACATACATACATACATACATACATTATAGACAATTATACAGTTTATTCAACTTATAGAAATAATATTTCAAAAAAAATTCAAAAAAATTTCAAAACAATAAAATGATAGATCATTTTACTTTCAATTATAAATATATATATAAATTATTTTATTATTATTATTATTTACTAATACACTAAAAAAATTTTATTTGTATATAATTTAATAATAATAATAAAATAATATATAAAAAAAGTAATTGACTTTTACTGACTATCAATAGAAATCAAAATAATAATAAAAATAAATAACTAAATAATTTTTAAAACTTAATTATCCTTAATATAATACACATTAGTTACGATAATTATAAAATAATAAAGTAATAAAAAAAAAATAAAATAAAATACAATTTAATGGATAATAAATTGTGGATATATTTTAATAAATTAAATCACTAGTTATGTGTATTAATCATAATAATAATAATAATAACAATAATTTATATAATTTTAATAGCTATTGATTAGTTTTATTATAACAATAAAATATATATACACAATAAATTTATCTAAAATTAATTGACTATTGATAAAAATTTTGATTATTATTATTATCTATTTATTTGTGTTATCTATTATAGATATTATTATTAAAAAAAAATAAATTTATAAAATAAAAATAAAAATTCATATAATTATTTAGTTATAAATATAACACACAAATAATTATATATTATTTTTGAAAAAAATATATATTGATTTTAAATTCCAAATAAAATAGTTATAAATAATTTTTATTAATAAAAATTTTCTCATAAATAAAAACAAAAAATAAAATTAAGTTTATCTAAAAAATTGTGTTACACTGATACACATAACTAATAATTATTATACCTGTAATTTATAATTGAATTATTAAATTTCATATAAAAACAAAATAATAAAACAAATTTCAAAAAACATAACACTTTTAAAATGATAATTATGTATAAAAAATTTTTTTTGATTTGATTTAAATATTTTTAATATATATATATATATATATATTGAGTATTTATATAAACACTAATTAAATTGCAATAAATTATTGCCAAACCTTTACACACATAACTAAACAAAATAAATATATAATTATTTAATATTTGATACTATATTTATAGCTATATATATTAGATAATACCTGTTTATATATATAGTATTAAATATACTTAAAAAAATAAAACTAAATTTAATTGAATTAATTGACATTTGAAATCATTGAATAAAAAATTTTCTAATACAAAATGATATATAAATTATTAATATATATATAATAATCATTGTGTGTCAGAAAAATACTATTTATAAATATTATATAAATATTTTTGTTGTTGTTTTCATTAATAAATAATTATCAATTATTTTATTTTTTTTGTGGGCATTTATTTACCCATTTAAGTTTAATCTAATAGATAACATATACAGTTTATATATATATATATTAATATTATGTAAATCTAGATTATTGTACCAAAAAAATATATACTTTATATTATATTTAGTTTGCATATTATTTAGCATTTAATTTATTTAATTTTTTTTTATTGATATTATATTATAGTTTATATATATATATGAATGACTTTAGGGTTATCTTTCTATTTATTAAATACTATTAAAATATTATAATATAAGGGTTTATATATATATATAAGGGATTGTCATTGATATGTATTTTATGTGAATTGAGAGAGTATTATATCGTTTAATAAATATTGAATTCAAATATTTTTTTTTGAGTTTAAAATTACTATTTATATAACAGTTTATTTCTATTGAAATATATTTATGTAAAAATATAATCAAAAATAACTTTGTGAAGGATTTTGTTATCACGATATATTATGCATACACACATACATACACACATACATACACACACACACACACACACATACACATACATACATATATACATACATATATACACACACACATACACACACATACATACACATACACACATACATACACACACATATATATACATACATAAATATATACACATATACACACACACATACACATACACACACATACAGACACATACACACACATACAGACACATACACACACACACACATACACACACATACACACACATACACACACATACACACACATACACACACATACACACACATACACACACATACACACACATACACACACATACACACACATACACACACATACACACACATACACACACATACACACACATACACACACATACACACACATACACACACATACACACACATACACACACATACACACACATACACACACATACACACACATACACACACATACACACACATACACACACATACACACACATACACACACATACACACACATACACTCACAGTTAATTTAAAAAAATACAGATATACAGTAATATAAAGTATATCTCGCATAATTTTTTTCCCATTCACATCACAACAAAATTAATTAATTATTATTATTATCACTGGCGAAAAAAATACTGTACATACAGTATAAAGTTATATAAACTATTATTTTTTTATGTTATATGGTATTTAACATAATTATTATATCCAGTGAGATAATACTGGTTTTTTTGAAAAAAATAATGGTTAGTTAGTTAGTTAGTTAGTGTGTGTGTGTGTGTGTGTGTATGTGTGTGTGTGAGTGAGAGAGACTATTAGATACCTGTCCTATGATTTTCTAACAACAACAACACCAACTAATACCTGTCCAACAATACATATATATATATATATAAATGATTAGTAACTAAACAACAACAACAACACAACAATTTATAATAAGTTTTTGATTATATAATGATTTTTTTTTGTAAATACGATATAAACTCTATGTTGTTGTACTTATAGTATATAAATTTTTTTATATAAACTTATATACAGTATATATATATATTTACTATTAAATTCCTAACTAATGGTTTTTTATGTGTGTGTGTGTGTGTGTATTTGATTTATAAATGATAAAATAAATTTTTATTTCATTATTATTATTATTATTATTTTGTTTAAATAATATTATATATAAAAAATAATTCATGCAATTGATTGCGTGACTATACAGCAGATAAAAAATTATTATTATTATTATTATTGTGAGTTATTTATTCCCATATACAGTATATTTTCACATATATTCACATTTTCACATATATATATATATATATATATATATATATATATATATATATATATATACTTAATAAACTACAGTTTAACTAATATCAATAGTTTTTAATTTATGTGAAATTATTTATTTTTTTATTTTATAATATTATTAAATATATGACTTTAAACTTAAATAATATATATATTTTTTATGTAATAAATATTATAATATAATTCATATAATTTAATGGATTGATCTGTTAGTTAGTTAATAAACTATTGGATATTAAAAAATATATTTTTTAAATATACCATTAAAAATATGTTATATAAAAAACAATTAATAAATAATTTACATAAATATTTTTAAATAATTATTATTACAATAAAAATAATAATAATGATAATTGATTAGCAAATATATCCCATATTGTAAATGATTAATAATTTTTGATTGTCATTAATATAATGTTTGCTTATATATATAGTATATATATATAATTAATTTAACATTAAATTCAATTGAATTAATTATTATTAGTTTAGCATTATAATAATAATAATAATAATAAACAATTTGCATAATTTTATGTGTGTGTGTTAACTGGTATATTAAATATTATTTATAATGATTATAATAATAATAATAAATAATTTTATAGCATATTTAAAACATTATACAATATACAGGTATATATATATATAATGTGATTAAATGTGATCACAATTATAGACATTAACATAAAATAATTTCCCATTTTTTAAATAATAATAATAATACAAACACAGTATATAATTAATATCTAATTAAAAAAAAATCTGAACATAAAAATTATTATCATATTTATTATTGTCTATGAATTTTAACAGTTTATATACCGGTATATATATATATACAGTAAATAAATGTTAAAATTATAATTTTTTAGATAAAACAAAAAACAATAAAAATATAATATTATTTTAAATACAAACATAAACTGTATATTTTGATTATAGGGTTGACTAAAAAAACTAAAAGAGAGTTTATAAATATATTTAAAATGCAAAATAAAACTAAATGATTAAAAAAATAATAATAAATATTAATTGACTCAATTGTTTTTTATATACAACAACAACAAAAAAACAAAACAAAAATTAAAAACAAAAATTGTTTGTAATTTTAGTAATTTTAGTAATAAATAAATAAATTAAAAAATAGTAATATATTTTAATGGCAATTATTTTCAAATAAATCAAATATATATATATTATATATTATAACTGTATATATAATAAACATTAATAATCATAATTTATCGTTTAGTTGTTAACATTTAAAAATAAAATTAAAGTAATTTTTTTTACTAAAACTAAAATATTATTATAAATATATAAAAATTACTGTAAAATTATTTATTATAATTTTAAATATCACATAAAACTTACCCTTTTATATATATATATATATATATATATAAATTATAAAAATAAAAATAGCATATAATATAACTGCAGTTTAAATGTGAATCGCATATAAATATAACAAAAAATTAGTAAAACATTTATTTTATTTATAATATATTAAATGTTTAGCTATTCATTCATACAGTTTTTAAAAACATTACATAAATTATTCACATATTTTAGAAAATAATAAAAAAATATTTTATGAAATTAACTTATAATTTGAAAATAAGACAATTGTTTTGTTGAAAAATATATTAAAATAAAATTATAATTTCATAAATAAAAATAATAAATAAATAAATAATTGTTTAATTTGATTATTATTTTTGTCTTTAAAAATTATAGACACAAAAAAATAATATAATTGTTAAATAATTTCATTTTCATAGTATTAAAATAAATACTATAATAATAATAATAATAATAATAATAATAATAATAATAATAATAATAATAACAAAATTATTTTTATAACTTTCACTATTTCCTAATAAATAGCATAGATTTTAATTATTTACTAAATAAATAAAATAAATAATAAAAAAATATTTTTTATGTCAATTAGTTGCCATTTCCTAACAACAATAAAATTTTTTTAAAAATATTTATTAAATAAATTATTTTCTGCTGATTATTGGAAAATTAATTAGAAATAATAAAAAAATAATAGTAATTATTATTATTGTTATTATTAATATAATTAATCAAAAAATAAGACAAAATAATAAAGTTTTAATGATTTTAAGGAAAAATTGTTTACTTATTAATATTGTTATTATTTATGAGATTTAAAAGTTAAATAATTAAATAACGAATTAAATGTTTTTTAAAATAAAAGTGAGAAATATTTTTTTTTGTTTTAAATAATTATTTTATAATTATAATTAACAAAAAATTTTTTTGTTGAAGTAATTAATAATAATAATAATAAAAATAATAAATTTTTACTTACTTTTAGTTTCTCACACAAACAAAAAATGTCAAATAATTTAAAGTTTATTATACTTTTTTATGACCAAAAAAATAATAATATATAATATAATATAAATCTTATGATATTTTATGCAATACTTTATTATATAATAATAATAATAATAATAAAGTCAAATAACTTGTTGGACACCAAAAAAAAAATTACATACAATTTAATACAATACTAAATAAAAAAAAACTTTTACTTTCACTCAAACGTTACAACAATAATAATGATAATAAAAATTTTTATATTATAAAAAAACTTATATATATATATTATGTAACAATACTAACAATAATACAAGTGTTTAACAGACAATAAACAAAACAACTAAAAAAATAAATTTTTTAAATAAAGATTTCACTTTCAATTAAAAAATAAATTTTTTACATCAAAATATATAGTTTGATAACTAAAACATTTTTTTTGTGGATATATAATGGTATTATTTATTGTTATTATTTGTTTGTTATATAACTTTTGGGTCGGAAAAAACATCATTTAATAAATAATAAATGATTTTATTTTATATATATAAAAAAAAATAGTTGAATGAATCGTATGTATAGTGAAAGTACTCATCAAAAAAAAAATAAATCATTGTTGATGTGATTGTTATCTAAATTACTTGTATTTTATTTTATATATAATAATAATAATAATAATAATAATAAAATTTTTACACAAAAATACAATTAATAATACGATAACAACTTATAGATAATTAACTAAAAGTTTTTGTTTGTTATTTGAATTATTTGCTAATTTTTTTAAATATATTTTTTTAAATAATTATTTTTTTAATTTTCTATTCATTTAAAAAAAAATCAAAATATAGATATTTAAGATGATTATGAAACTAAATAACTAAATAAATACAAAACACTAACAAAAAAAATCATAATTTAAAAAAAATAATAGATTAAAAAAGTTGATTATAAAACAAATAGTTATAATAAAGTTTATTATTATTACTATTATTTTTTTTAGATCAAGGAATACATTGAAATAAATATTTAAAAAAAATTAATTTTTCGATTTAGTGATAATCCATATATTAATTAAATAAAATGAAATATTTATATATATATAATATAAACATAGTATTTATAGATTAATATTTTTTTTATTATTTGAAGGACAGGTATTACAAACATTGAGAGAGAGAGAGAGAGAGAGAGAGAGAGAGTACTAGTATTTTATGATGTGCTTAATTAAACAGCATTAATAAAAAAACTATTATAAATATAAAATGTTATAAATATATATATTATTGATATAAATTTTAGTTTTTATTTTTATTTTCATATCATTAGTAACTTAAAAACTATGGCACTGGGAGATAGTGAGAGAGGAATGGTAGCTGAGATACTATACATATAAAAAATAATATACATGTATAATATTATATATATATATAATATATCATATCATTTATATCATATTAATAATAATTGTCTCTAATTGTTTGCACACACATATGTATGTATTGCCAATACAATACAATTATGGCAAACAAACAAACAAACAAAAATAATTAATGATTTGTAAATTATTTTTTTTATATATATATATTTAGTAGTATAATATGTTTAAAAATATTTATTAATTTATAACTATCATATTAATCAATCAAATTTATTATCATTTATTACTATTAATAATATTATTTGTTGTAAATGTTTGTAAATTAAAACATAAAATACATATGTATTTCTATTTAGTTTATTATTATTAATAAAAATATTTATTTATTTTTTTTGTTGGTTTCCGTATAAAGTATATGAATAATACTGTAAAAAATGTGTATATATTATAATAATTGTATAATAAATTAATTGAACTAATAATCAAATAATAGCAATAATAATAATAATATTTATATAATGTATATTCAAGTATATAAATAATAATTAACTGATTGATTGATTAATAATAATAATAATAATAATATTTTTTATTATTATAATATAATAAATATTATAATATAAGGGTTTGCCTGAAAAAAAAATGTTTTCTAATAAAACAAACATTATATTTGTGTTATATATATATTATATTACATAATAATATTAAAGTAATAATAATAATAATTAATATGAAAACTATTTGGTATATTGTGAGACATCTAAAATCATAATTTCAAACTAATATATTTTAGAAATAATTTTTTTATTTTGTTATAAAAGTTTTTCAAAAGTTTTTTTTTTATATACAGAAAAATAAATAAAAAATTATTATTATTATTTCAATGCTATTTCATTCAATAAAATTATGATTGACATTACAAAAAATTATTTTAAAAATGTTTTTATTTTTCTAAAAAAAAAACTAATAATAAACTAATAATTAACAATTTGTGATAAAAAAAATTAATCAGTGATAATTTTTATTTAATATATATATATATTTATATATATGCTATAAATTAAAATAAAAAATTTGTTTGTTTTATAATTGTTAATAACATTTAAAAATATATATTATATTTTTAAAAAAATCATATTATTTTAATTATGTGATAAACTATTTAAATATATATTTAATTTTTTATATGCATATTAATAACCAATGATTTAATAATAATAATTATAATAATTTTTATTATAAAAAAAACTATGTATTTATTAATTAAACAATTTTATCATTGGTTTGATAACTGGCTATACTATTCAATACAGCATCCATATATTGATCCCTATATTTTAGACTACTGTCCCACCATCATAAACACAACTAATACCTGTGAACTAGTAGTTACCTATCCATGGCTATTGGCCATCACCACAATCATCATCATCTGTCTAGTCATACCTGTACTACTGTTTAGCTCATTATACTTGTCAACACTTGCACTGTATGTCTATCGGCACCGACAGCAGATAGTCATATCCACTGTCGACGGTAAAAGTGCCGATAAAAGTCCGGGACAGTGGTTGCTGACTGTACTGTTGATGCTATGGGACGCACACGGCTACTACTGGCACGGCTACCAAGTGATCGGCTGGGATCGTATACCCCGTACGGGGCCGGCACTACTGGTCTACTATCACGGCTGTCTACCCCTGGATCACATGTATTTGATGACCAAAGTTTTGTTAGGCAAACATCGGGTCATACACGCAGTCGGCGATTATTTCCTATTTATGATTCCCGGTTCCCGACTAGTGCTAAGCCGATTGCGGATACTTACGGGACCGCCCGGCGAATGTGTACGTCTACTCAATGCTGGCCACTTGTTGTCGATAGCACCGGGCGGTTGTCGTGAAGCCTTATTTGGCGACAATCGCTATCGACTCCTATGGAACAATCGCCAAGGGTTTGCTCGGGTAGCCCGTGAAGCCCGGGTACCGATAATACCCGTATTTACTGTCAATATTGGCGAATCGTTTCGATCGGTCAAATGGTGTCAATGGTTGCTGCGGCCACTGTACGAGTGGTCGCGGCTACCGCTGGTACCGTTTTACGGCGGTTTTCCCGTCAAACTGACTACATATGTAGGCGAACCCATACCGTACGATCCCGGGGTCAGTGTCGACCAGTTAGCCCTACGGACTAAACAGGCGGTCGAGCGTCTGATTCGGGAAAATCAGAGAATTCCCGGCAATATTTGGGACGCAATTTGTGATCGGTTTTAATGAAAGTCTAGTTTTTATTATTATAATATTATTATATTTTTTTAATAAAATATTAAATAATAATAACTTTTAATTTATTAGTTAAGTGCCATTAATATACTGTATATTAAATATATTATAAAAATAATATGAAAATTATTTAATATTTAAAATAATTTATTTAATTAATAATAATAATAAATTTAAGCATTTAATAATTTTAATTAAAATTATATATTTTTATATAAATATATTTATAAAATCATAATTTTTTTCATACATGTGTTGCCAATATATAATACAATTTGCAAAAAACTAGTCATTATTTAATTTTTAATTATATATCGTATAATAAACCATAATATTTATAATTTTATTATTAAATTATGATTTAATTAAAAAAATTAATCAATATTACAATAACAACAACAATATTATTATTATTATTAATATTTTTTAGACGTTATTAATAAAAATATTTCTATAAATTATTATTAATTTTTTTTGTCGGTTTCCGTATTTATGTGAATAATAACAAAAATTTTTATATAATTATAATAATAATTAAATAATAAATTAATTGTCTAATAATAATAATATTAAAATACTGTATATTCAGTTTATAAATAATAATTAATAGATAAATAATAATAAAACAATTTGTGAGACATCAAAAATCATATTTAAAAATTAAATTTTTTAAAAATTTTATATTTTCATAAAAAAGTTTTTCAAAGTTTATATATTTATAACTATAAAAAAATATTTTTGTTATTAATATTTCAATGATATTTTATTTTAATATATTATGATTGACATTAAAAAATTTAGTTTAAAATGTAATTTATTTATTCAATTAAAAATTTTTGTCAAAAATTTATTTTTATATATAAACAAAATAAACTAATAATTAAAAAAAGTTTGTGATAATACTTATCAGTGATAATTCAAAAAATAATTAATTAATTAATTTTGTTTAACATATTAATATATTAATAGATATTATAAAATTATTTGTTTGTTTATTTGATAATAATATCCAACAAATATTTGATAAACTATTATTTTTTTGATGGAAATAAATAAAACAAAAAAAATCTATTATTTAAAAAAAATAAATACAACTAATTAAATAAATATAAACTAAATATATAATTTTTTATATGCATATTAATAACCAATGATTTAATAATAATAATAATAATAATTTTCAACAACAAAAATAAAACTATGTATTCATTAATTAAACAATTTTATCATTGGTTTGATAACTGGCTATACTATTCAATACAGCATCCATATATTGATCCCTATATTTTAGACTACTGTCCCACTATCAACACTATCACCTGTGAACTAGTAGTTACCTATCCATGGCTATTGGCCATCACCATAATCATAATCATACCTTGGCTACTGTTTAACATACTATACCTGTCAATACTTGTACTGTATGTCTATCGGCACCGACAGGAGTTAGTCATATCCAGTGTCGACGGTGAAAGTGCCGGTAAAAGTCGGGGACAGTTGTTTGTGTCAATACTGATGATGCTATGGGACGCACACGGCTACTACTGGTACGGCTACGAAGTGGTCGGTTGGGATCGTATACCCCGAACAGGGCCGGCACTACTGGTCTACTATCACGGCTGTATAGCCATGGATTACATGCTATTGGTAACCAAAGTCCTGTTCGGGAAACATCGGGTCATTCATACAGTTAGCGACAATTTCTTGTTTATGATTCCCGGTTGCCGACAATTGATGGTCAAATTGCGGGCACTACAGGGCCGGCCCAACGAATGTATACGCCAACTAAATGCTGGCCATTTGTTGTCGATAGCACCGGGCGGTGTACGCGAAGGCCAGTTCGGCGACAATCGGTATCGACTCCTATGGAACAATCGCCAAGGGTTTGCACGGGTAGCCCGTGAAGCCCGGGTACCGATAATACCCCTGTTTACCCGTAATCTACGCGAATCGTTTCGATCGGTCAAATGGTGTCAACGGTTACTGCGGCCACTGTACGAGTGGTCGCGGCTACCGTTGGTACCGTTTTACGGCGGTTTTCCCGTCAAACTGACTACATATGTAGGCGAACCCATACCGTATGACTCCGGGGTCAGTGTCGACCAGTTAGCCCTACGGACTAAACGGGCGGTCGAGCGTCTGATTCGGGAAAATCAGAGAATTCCCGGCAATATTTGGGACGCAATTTGCGATCGGTTTTATTGAAATTGAAAATTTAAATTAAATAATAATAATAATTATTATTATTATTATAATTAGTAAAAAAAGTGTGACATTAATCATATTTCAAATAATTTATTTTTTTATTATTTATTAAATTATATCAATATTTTTATTTAAATACAAAAATTAAAAACAACAACAAAAATGTCACACAAAAAGTAAGAAAAACTTATTATAATAAAAAAATTAAAATACAGTATAATATTTTTGTTTTAATTAATTTTATTTAATTATAATTAAGGTTATTACTAAAGTAGTTATTACTAATTTTATTTATTGATTGTATTGTAAACTAATTTTTTTTTATAATACTGTAAAATTTTTTTAAATAATTTATTGAAATTAAATTAATATATTCAATAATATATGTAATAAGTGTTATATTTAATAAGTAATGTATTTTTTGTTGTTGTTGTTACTAATAATTTTTTAAAACTATATTTATAAATTACTTTTTTATACTGTTATTAAATTGTATAAATTTTTATTGATTATTAAAAAAAGTTTATTTAATAAAAATTAATAACAAAAATTTTTGCATTAATTATAATAAAATTAATAATAAAATTAATAATAATTATTTTATTATAGATTGCCTAAAAAAAGCCATTTAATTATAACTATTTATAATGTTTTAAATTTATATTAAAAATTTCAAATTATATTATAATGTTTTATAACTAATAATTCAAAATAGTTTAGTAAAAAAAAATTTAGTATATTTTAGTAAATATTTTTTAATCAAAAAAAAAACCTAATTAAAACAAAAATTATATTAAAAAAATAAAATAAAAATTAACCATGTAAATTATAGTTATTATTATTAAAATTGTTGTTATTAATATACTATTTTTTAAAAAAAATATCACACAATTTTCAATATTTCAAATTCATTGATTATTTTTTAGTAATATATTATATATATTCAATTCAATTCAATATAAATGATATGATAACACATAACACATCAATAACCTATTTGTATCAATCAATCAATCAATCAATTGATTATTATATCACTTTCAAAAACCTAACATATCATTGATTTAATTTAATTAATTAATTTTTTTCCTATCTATCTATYTATAATAATAAATAAACTATAATTTAAGATATAGATAATAAAAACTATAAATTTTTTGCTATTGTTTGCTTTTGTAGTTGTCTTTTTAGGTAGTGGTGGTGGTAGTGATGATGGACATCGATGTCTATTATCATCTCATCATTGTTGTTGTTGTTGTTGTTGTCGCCACCACTTGCCATCAATACCGTCCATCAGTAGATCCCGGTGTCTATCAATGATATATTGTTTGCTATTAACTAGTTTTACTAAAAAAACAAATTAGAGACAAACAATTGAATTAATAAAATAAAAAATAAATATTTTTTTTGGGGTCATTAATGTCCTTCAAAATCACTTACTGTCCAATTTGTCGGCAATAAACTCGAGTGCCAGTCCAGTGGTCAGATCCAGTGTAACAAACGGATCGACCATTGGTCGCATACCTGTCAGCCACAGTAGACCCGAGTTCAGGACAAACGGTATGTCACTCTGGTCGGTATGTTTGGCCTGACGGACTGTATGTACCCGTCGGTCATCCGTATTCTGGCCATCCTCGCCGATATATTGTTTCATCATTTTCAAATTTTGACCCTGAACCTGGAAGCGTTCCATATTGATAAATATCAGGGGTTTACTGCAAGCACCGGGACTTGGAGTCCACGGTTGCTGTAGCGGATACATCCAGGCGTCCAAACATACGCCCAATCGGATACTGTCCCGCAGGTCATCGGTGGCCAACGATCGGATGGTTGTCGACGACCCAAACGAATGGCCCATTAGTATCAAATTGTTTGTGTCCAGTAGGCCGGCCAGCGCCTGGAGGTTGCTGTCCTCTACAGCATCGGTTGCTGGTGTCGGCGACCGCCCGAACACATTGTCCACCCGATTGCCGTTGTTTATGTCGCCAATCAATCGGATGGTACGCCTAATATCATCGACACGTTCGTCCAATTGACGATTACGTACGGGTAGGTCGTTGTCGTATAGCTTAACCGGTAGATAGTCTACCCATTCATAGGCTGCTGACTGGCCGTCAGCCGACGCTGCCGTCTCGGTGTTGTTGTTGTCCTTATTATTAGTAGTATTGCCAGCCGACGGGTAAAATGATGCGACCGCTGTTTGATCCCTGTGCTCAACGGCTAAGTATGTGGTAATAGTAATAATAATAATTATTATTATTAATTAATAAATTAATTAATTGTCAAATTAGTGTCAATGGGTTTAACAAAAAAATAACGTTTTTTTTAAAAAAAAATACTAAATGTTTGATTGATTTTATTGTTTTAATATGAGATATACTATATCTTAATGTTTTTTAAAAATAGTTTAAAATTACTACTAATTTTTGTTTTCACACATTGATTGAGGAGGTGTTTTGGGGGGAGGGGGTAGTCAACTATGTGTGTATAGATTTTGAATGAGGGAACGGTATGTACTGGTACTACACTTATCTTATATCTATTATATATATATATAAAAAAAATAAAACACAAATGACTACTAATTTAATAATAGTTATAATTATATTTTTTTTACATTTATTTTAAATTTAATAATTGTTTGACACATTGAATAGGTACTGATAGATAATATCTTAAATTTTTTTTTTAAACAATACATATTTTTCAAAGTTTAATAATATTTGATAAGTACTGTATGTGTGAACTTGTAGTAGAGGTAACAGTATTTTTTTGTTGTTATCTACCGGTGCTATCAATGCTATTCAATCTCAGTTATTATTTTCAACAAATAAAACAACAACAAAAAAGTTTAAATCGTGATCTCATTAAACAAATAAAAAAATAAACAATGAAAACATATATCGCTCACACATACACACACACACTTACACACACATACACACACACACACACACACACACATACACATATACTGTATATATATACATACACATATACACACACACATACATACACACACACACACATACGGTACATACACATATACACACACATAGTACATACACATATACACACACATACATACATATATATATATATATATATATATATATACATACATACACATATATATACACACATATATATACACACACATACATACACACACACACACACACACACACACACACCAACTTACCGAAAACAATGAACCCGTGAGAGGCCATTTCGGTACAGACACTTGAATAAGTGGTCCGACAGCTGAGCAATCCATGGGAAAAGATAATCACCGGAAACGACTGTCCGAATGGCGATTCGCGTAACGGTTCCCAACTGTCGACAATCGGTACGAACACATCGGTACTCCAATGGTTGACCAGTCGGGCAACAGGTCCCGGCAGTTGCGCAGCTCGTAGATAACCAGTCTTATAGTTATCGTGCGGCGACCAATTTGGCCACTGGCGCCACTGGTCAGTGGTAGGGGTAGTTTGATCGGCAGCCGGATATATAATGCGAACCAGTAGGCCGTCCTGTTTACCAGAGCCGGTCAGTACATCCAAATAGCCGAGATTAGGATAGGGACCGGTAGGCAATGGTAGATGATATCGGCGGCCAGTCTGTAGACTACGGTCACGGCATTTATCGGCAGCAGTGGTGGCGGCCGCGGCTGAGCTATTGGTGGCCATGTTATGATGGGATGATTGACGGGACGGGACGGGACGTACGGTTCACAAACCACCCGATGGGCGCATAAATGTTTTGTTGGGAAATAATAATTTGAAAAATTAATTTCAATTAGTTTTGTTTGAAAAAAAACTATTATTATTTCATGTGATTATTATTATTATTATTTAATAATATAATTAATAATAATAATAATTATTATTATTTACCGTTTAAATGATTTACGTAGTTTCATATTTAGCTAACAATATTTAATTAATTAATTAATTTTTTTTATTATTTATATATATATATATAAATWTATATATATATATATATATTGTATTATCGCGCGATTTGTACTTAAATGTACTCAAAAAAATAAAAATTGTTTTATTCAGCAATTATTTTGTTATTTAAAAAATCACACAAATATATAATACACACAAAATTATTAATATTTTTTTTAATATATATATATATATAAATATTTTATAATAATTTATATATATAACCAAATATTATATTATCATCCAATATATAATAGACAATTATAAATATATATATATACAGTATATTAATATATAAATTTTATATTTATCACATATATATATATATCTAATTGAACTAAATTTTTATTTTATTTATTTATTTTTTTTGTTTTTRAAAATATTACTCTTTCACTGATAAAAAATATATTATATATAAATAAATTTATCCTTTAATAAAATATACAAATATATATATATATATATACTGTATATACAGTATATATT
>NW_026533207.1:2119765-2129765 GCF_028296485.1 Oppia nitens
TAATTTTAAAAAATAAATAGTAATTTGTTTTTAATTTAATAAAAAAAATCAATTCAATTAACTAGTTATTAAATATTTATAAGAAAAAAAATTTACATTTAGTTATTATAATAAATAAAAATAATTAAATTTATATTAATTTATTAATTATTCAATAAATAATTTATTATTTTATTTATTAACATAAATTCAGAATTACATATTAATAACAAAAATAATTTATTATTATTAAAACAAATAGCATATCCTATGGTACGCACTGGTAGTCATCGGTCTATTGGCCAACAATAGCCGTGCGCTACAGGAATCGGCCGATGCTGTCGAAGAATATATCGACGAAGAACTGCCCGAATCGGCCGGCGATCCTAATGCACCTAAAGCTGCTGCGGCCGCCTCGGGAGCCGCCAACTCGACTAAAGCCGATGGCCAGCAGCAACAGCAGCCAAAAGCGGCCACCAATTTCACCGAAGATCGTTTTACTCAACTATTCAAACCGCGTCGCAAACTGCAGACACCCCAACAGCAGGCGTCACCATTTCTACCGAAATTTGCCTCAAAAGCTAAGCCAACTTTACCGCCGTTTATCAAGAATACACAGCCGGCCGTACGGGTACAGCCGTCGACACCGTCGCCCCAGTCGTTGGCCGTCCAAAATCAACGATTCAATCAGCGGACAGCCGTACCGTCCAGGACCAGTACGACCAGCAGTACGACTACCCGATCGCCGTTAGGCGATCGCCGTGGTATTAGCGGTATTGGACGCAACCGAAATCAAGTGACCAATAATAATAGTAATAATAATAGCCGATCGGGTATCGGCTCACAGCCGACCCCTAGTCCGACGTCCACTACGACCGAGTCGTCCCGTAGACGGTTCGGTGGCGGCGTCGGCAGCGGCTATAATGGTGGCCGCAATCGGATCAATACTAATGCCACAATTCCGGCCACTAGTCGACCGAGAAGATTTTAATTAATATAATATAATTTAATTAATTAATTAATTAATTAATTAATTTAATAATAATAATAATAATAATAATTTTTATTAACACAAACAAAAAATAAGATATTTTTTTTTGGACTAAAGTTTTGATTTTTGATTTTTGGATTCATTTAATTGATATCCAGAGGAATGGTTTTGAATTGATTTGAAATTTTTTTGAATTAAAATTTTGAAGATTTTTTTGTTGTTGAAGACAAGTGTTTCGGTCAGACATTTATTTTTTTTTTTTAAATTTTATTTACATTTTTTTTAAATACATATATTTAAGTAGTTTTTAAATGTTTTGTTTGTCTGTCTGTCTGTTTTTTTTTGTTGAAAAAATAATAAATTATTGTTTTTATATAAAAAAATAAGTTTTTTTTATTTAAAATTATTATTATTATTATAACCTATTATTGTATTATATTTTTTTATTAAGTTCCTTACATTGTATAAGTGTTTATTTTATTTTAATTTTTTGTTGTTGTATAATATAAAAAATTATTTTAAATTCAATATTATTATTTTTTTTTTTTTTATAAAAGTGTGTTTTTATAATATTTAATCAAACATAAAGTTAAATGACCCGTAAATTAAAAATAATGTTATTATTTTTTATCTGAATTTTTTTGTTTTTATAGTTTAACTTGAATTACTTGTTAATTATTATAGTATTTAAAAAAATTGTTATTTTTAATATTTTTTTTTACAAAATAGCTAATTGTGAACAAATTATTTTTAATAGATTTATATATAATTAAATAAATTTTTGTTTTTTATTTATATTAATTATATAATTTGATATAAAAAATAATATAATAAAAAAATTATTTATTTAGTAACATTTTTATTTTAATATTTAAATATATTAAAATAGTGTAAATTTTTCAATTAATAAATATATTAAATCTATAAAAAAAATTGAAATATTAYTTAACTCTATCTATAATAAAATTCTAAATTCAATTAATTTTGTAATTAATTTGAATTATTTTATCAATTTGTATAACAAATACTTAAATTTATAACTTATTTATTTTATTATAATTTTTAAAAAATAAATTCAAACTCTTTATCAAATATTTGAAATATTTATTGTCAATTGAAAAATATAAAATTATTTGATTATGCGATTGTAATACATATATATATATATATATATATATATATATATTGTTTGCCAAAAAAATTTTTATCAAAATGTTTGCCTTGGTTAATTGTTTAGCCTTGATGATGATAATAATAATAATAATTTATATATAAAATTAATAATTAAGATTAAATACCGGTATATAATTTTGTTTTCTATATATTAGTAGTTTTCATATCAATTAATTAATTTATTCTCATTTTTTTAAAATAAAAAAATAGTTATCAAACATAGTATCAAAAAAAAATTTTTTTTTGGTTTAAAAATATTAAGATAATGTATATAAACTATATTACAATTTTTTTTGGTTGTAAATTTATATAATTAATATATGTATATATATATATATATATATATATATATATATATATATATATATATATATATATATATATATATCTAATTACAACACACTTGAAATTAATTACATTATAATCTTTTTTAGTAGTTTTAGTTGTTGTTATCAAACATTTATTTTAATTATATCATATATATATATATATGTAATGAATTAAATATGAAAAAAAAATTAAAATATTAATTCACATTTTTGTTGTAAAAAATATATTAAATTTAATGTAATTTTTTTTATATCGTTGTTGTTGTTGTTGATAATATTTGTTGATAACAACAAATTATTATATATCTATAGAGTAATACATATATATATATATAATAAAATGTGTGTTAAAATAATTTAGATTTTAATTTTGTAATTAAAAACTAAATAATAAATAAATAKTTTTACTATAAAAATAAAATTAAAAAATAAATGTTAGCTTTTTAAAAAAAAAATTAGTGATACACCTAATGTATATAATATAATACTATAAAACTTTTTAAATAATTTATATATAAATAATATATTTATTATTCCCATTGTATTAATAAATATTTAGACAAACAATCCTTTTAAGTGTCGAAAACTTTTTATTTTTAATTTAAATTTTATTATTATTTTGTAGTTTTATTTTGTATTATAAAAATAAACTTATGAATAATAATAATTATTTTTATTATTATTTGTATTTTTTGATACCATATATGTATTATAGAAAATTCAACTGTTATTTTAGGTTAAAGTTTTATTTTTTTGTGGTTTATAATTAAGGAAAGATATAATATATATAAATATATATAAACCCTATTATTCATTGTCTCTATCTATTAATGATATTATTATTTGTTATTATCTAATAATTTTATGTCACAATTATTATATTATACTTAATCTCTATTTTTTGGTTAAACAAATAACAATTAGAAAATAGTTTTATTTTGAATTATATATATATTTTTTTAAATCTATTTATTTAGTTTAAATACTTCCGGGATATTATTGTATTATATTATTTAATAGTAGAAAAAAATTAAATATCAAATAAAAAATAACAATAATAACAATAATAAAAATCATTTAATAAGTTTTTATTTGTTTGTTTTTTCAAACTAATATATCATTGTATATCTCATATCTCATATATCATTTCAGATTAGTTTTTTGTATAGTTTTTTTTTGAATTGAAATACAAATAATGATTATATAATATGATAAAAATATAATAATAATTATTATTATTATCAATTAATTTGTAGTTTACGGTTACGGTTTGTATATAAAGTTATTATTGATAAGCTATGAAATATTTTTATTATAATAATAATAATAATATTTATAATAACATTCAATTAGTCGAACGATTATTAAATGTGATAATCATTTAATAAATTTATTTTGTTGTTGTTGTAAAATAATTAGGTAGTCATAAATTATTTGTAATTTTTTTAAATAACATGTATATTAGTAATAATACTGTATTTAATATAAATAGTAATAATGATATAAAAAAAACTTAAATAATAATATAATTACATTAAAATAACAAGTTTTTCAGATAAGTTTAAAGTCAATTGCAATGTTGTTTAACATTGAGAATGAAAAGTGAAACTAAAAAATAAATAAAATAAAATTATTTTTAATAATATAATAATTTTTATGACATATTTTTAATACACATATTAAAAAAGTGTGATTTTTATTAATAATAATAATAAATTGATTTATGAAATTAAATTGATTTGTGTGTGAAATTTGTTGACATAT
Source organism: Oppia nitens (assembly GCF_028296485.1). Taxonomy (NCBI): domain Eukaryota; kingdom Metazoa; phylum Arthropoda; class Arachnida; order Sarcoptiformes; family Oppiidae; genus Oppia; species Oppia nitens. Next base: position 2,124,002 of record NW_026533207.1, read on the forward strand.
TATTGTAAAATAATAATAATAATAAATTATAATTTAGTTATTATTTAAATATAACCTAGATAATTTTTTTGTTGTTGAATACAATGATGAATAATAATAATAAATGTTTAATAAATACAGTTTATTATTATTATGTATTTTAATATAAATAGTTTTAATACGTATATAAAATTGTTTACATAAAAAATTATTTATAATTTACAGGTAATAGTAATAACAACCCATAAAATTAATTTTATTATTATTATTATTATAAATATGTTAATATGTTTTTATTATATTATATTATATATGCTTTTAATATATATTAATGTTAACGCCTAAGACTACATATGATAAATAAAACACTATTTTATAATAAATAAAAATAAATTAAATAAATGTATTTTAAATAAAAAGTTCAACAAATTTTTTGATTAAAAAAAATTCAAAATCAATCAGAAATTAAAGTTTAGATTTTATTTTATTTGATAACAATTTTTTTTATATTATAAATATAATTAATTAATAATTATAGTGTGAATTATGTCCCCTTCTATGAGATTACATTGAAAATCATATATCGATTTATTTTATAGTATTTTTTTTATTGATATAACATTGAGAGCATATATATATATATATATATATATATATATATATATATATATAAATTATAACACATTTTAATAATAATAACACTTAAGTATTTAATATAATAACATAACTATTAAAAAAAATTGTTAAAATAATTTTTTTTTTGAACAGCACTTTAAATAAACACTTATTAACACAAATTAAACTAAACTAATGTGTGATAAAAATAGTGATTGGCTTTCAATCAACTTAAATACTTGATATATAATATAATATTTTAAAATACGAATACAGTATTTATTATACAATATTTATCACACATTATATACCGGTATATATCTGTCGGCAAAAAAAATACTTCAAATAAATCAAACAAATATGAAATTATTATTATTTTTTAAAAATCAATATTTTTTTTGTATTTGTGATTAACTATTTAATTAATTAATTGATTAATTTTTGTTGTTGTTGTTGTTGTGTACAGTATATCCTAAATAATTAGTTTCAAATATATATAATTAGTTTCCACAAAACATATCATAACTTAATATATGATATAATCATAAATTGTGAAAATGACTATTGAATGCATACCGGTATACATATTGATGGGAACGTGCGGTTGCGGTAAAACTACATACGCCGAGGCACTGGTCAAGGAATTTGGGTGCCATTACATTGAAGGCGATCGACTGCACCCGGAAGCCAATGTCCAGAAAATGTCGGCCGGTATACCGCTTACCGACGGGGATCGTTGGGGTTGGTTGACGGAGATTCGTGATACGTATGTAGCCGAGGCCCGTAAAATCCAAGCGGCCAGCGGTGTTGGCCGTCACCAATTGGACAAATCGGACATAATAGTAGTTACTTGTTCGGCATTGAAACGTTGCTATCGTGATCTGCTTAGGGATGTCCCGCTGCTGCTGACCGATAGTACCACCATTAGTGTACAGTTTGTCTATTTGAAAGGTACGTATAAGTTAATAGAGAGCCGTATGATTGAACGTACCGATCATTTTATGGCCACGAAAATGTTGGACAGCCAATGGCAGACACTGGAAGTACCGGATCCCCTGATGGAACCGTCAATTATAGTACAGGATATCAGTGCCGATACCGAAACGGTTGTCCAATCGCTGGTCCAGGAGATTACTAAACGCCTGTTAAGTAATACTATGTGTTAAGTAATTAACTGATTGTTTTGTTTTAATTATTATTAAATAATATTTAATTTAAATGTAAATGTAATTTACAACTAAATATATATTTATTATATAATATGTAATTTATATATATATTAAAATATAAAGTATTTTGTGTGCAAAATATCAAAAAAATTTTATACATTTATATATTTAACAGTTTTTATTTTATTTTTTAATAAAAAAATATATACAAGTTTTCTAATTGTTAAAATGAGATTAGTTTTATATCAAATTTAAATAATAATAATAATAATAATAAGTTTCACACAAAACAAATCAAATAAATGTGAAAATCTTTTTTAAAAAATATATATAAATATATATTGAATAATAAATTATTGTTAACCTATTGTTTCACTTATTATGAATTATATATGAATTAAAAAATTTATAATACAATACTTAAAATGAAATTATATTTACAAATGTTTTATATATATATAACAGTTAGAAATAAAAATAAAAAATTACCGGTAATTATAAAAAAATATATTTAAATTAAAAAAATCACCTGGTAAATTTAAATTAATTATGTTTTAATTATAATTTACATATTTTTTAAAAAAAATAAATAAAATCTTAACTAACGGTAATACAATTTAGCCTAATATTAATTACCGGTTCCCTAAAAAAAATTAATACCAATTATTACGGTATTAATAATAATCGGTAATAACAACAACAACAACAAAATGGTATATAATTTTTGTTTGTTTGGTTGGCTTAAAAACTACCGGTACTTAAAAAAAACTAATTAAAACCAACAAAAAAAAATTAAAAATAAATTATTTTGATTTTCTCGATGAATGAAAATCTTTGAGCACTTTATTCATATTCGTTGCATTCATTTTCCTTAATATATTAACTGATGGCAAATGTCTATCGGATGCCTAATAAACAAAATAAAATTAAATCAATCAATCAATCAATTATCGGTAATAATAATAATAATAACTAACCCGAACTTTGGCCGGCGGTTCACTACTACCACCACTACTACGTCGACTACCATCGGAATTATTGGTCACCGAATCGCTACTAGTATTGTGTCGCTTATGGCTATAATTACCGGTATTTTTATTATTATTATCCTTCGTTGTCGTCGTCATCCGTGACTGTAGTTGTTGTTGTTGTTTGTTATGATTTTGTTGGTGTTGTTGTTGTTGCTGTTGATGACTAAAAGATTTTTGTTTAGATATCTGCGAAACCTGTTGTTGTTGTTGTTGGTGGTCAACAACGTTGGCCGCGGCCGCTATAGTAGCGGACGCGCCGTTAATTTGTACGACATTTCCCGCAGCACTGTTGTTGTTATCGTTGTTGACTATAATGCTGACCGCTTGCGGACTAATAACATCGTAAACGGGAATCACTGTTGTTGTCGGCGGTAATGTTTGCTGAGTGGTGGTGGCGGTGACGGCCAATGTCGGCGGCAATTTTGGCAATATTTTTCTGGGCGGTAGCATCTCTTGACGGGTGGCGGCGGCGGTCGCCGTAGTCGTCGTGGATGACTTAATCACTTGCAGATCGGACGCCGACTTTGTAAAGTTGACATTTTTGCCGCCGCCTTTTCGGCTGAACATCGCTGACGAGGCCGAAGCCGATACCGATGCCGTAGTCGACAGCGAGTACGAAGTAATCGTACCATTGGTTAGGGAACTCTGGATCAGATTGTAATCGTCGCCAGTCAACGGTATAATCATTGGTGGTATACTATTATGATAGTCATCAGTGGCGGCAGCGGCGGTTGCGTTAGTAGTGGACATCATATCGCTGCGCATCAGTTTGACGGGCGTCAACTTTACGGGAGTCATCATACGCCGCGGTTTGCCGCCGCCACTACTCCTACTAACCACTGGACTACGGGAAGCAGCCGACGCAGCGTACAGTGTTATAGTGTGCTGTTGTTTCTCTGGTGTACTCAAATCGGTCATCAAATTTTTGACCACAGAGTTGGACGACTGTTGATGATTATGACGTTTATGTACTGACGATGAAGACAATAGCATCATCTGCTGCTGCGGTGTCTTCGGTGTGTTCAATGAGGACACAGTTGACGATCCGCCAGACGTTTCAACACTCGACAAGTCCTTATAGGGTGTCATTTGTAGCTCTTTTTCGGTAATAATATCCAGAATGGCATTGAATTCGGGTGCCGTTTCCAAGTTGGCCAATATGTTGGTCATATCGCTTTCGTTGATATGTATCTCTGGCGGCTGTTCGTAGTTATTGTTGTCTTGAGATGATTGTTGTTGTTGTTGTTGTTGTTGTCGATGATGATTATCACTCGTATTTGACTGTCTTATGGCTACCTCTCGGTTATGTTGGTGTTGTTGCTGGTGATGATGGTGTCCATCATTACTGTTTGTTGCGGCAAATATTTTATTGATATTTTCGGCCAAAATATCGTGCAATGGCTCGAAATTTAGTAATTCTTCGACAATAAACTCCGGCTGAACCAGCGGTTCGTTGATATCCATCTGCAATTGGACATCGCTTCGGTCGATTTGGTCGCTGTTGTCCACCAGCGTATGATCTGAATAGTCGCCGCCGGAACTGTTATTATTGTAACTGGAATTCAATGCGGATAACATCGGCGACCTAAACGGCGACAAACCATTGGCCAGACGTCGCGGTGTACTCTTGCGGCGCGGCGTTACTGCTGTTGACAACTGTTTCGACGGCGTATTAGCTGTTTGTTTGTGCGGCGTTTCGGTAATCATTGTCGCCGCAGACGACGACGACAAGTAGGCCGGGTTCGGTGTGGCTACGGGTGTGTCAACTGAGGTCGCGTAATAGGGACTAGAAGTGGACACCGACGACGGCGACGGTATTATCCGATAGTGGCTATTGTTGTTAAGATTGTTGGCCGCATTGATCATCACTTGTCGATGATTTGCGGCCACCGATTGATTCAATCGGCTCAACAATGTTTCCATTTTGGACAACTGTCTGGACAGTCGTTGTATCTCATCGTACGTTTTGCCGACCGCTTCGATGGTCTCCGATGTGTCGCAGACTATCGGTTGCGGCGGCTGTAGTGGTGGCTGGACTTGAGGTTGACTATCGGCGGCTGCATCGGCAGTGGTCTTGTTGTTGACCGCTTCGCTATAGCCGTCGATAATGTCGGCCAACGATTTCCCGTCAATATTGGTCGAGTATTGGCGGCCGTGACGTAGGCCGACAGCGTATTCGGCCAAATGTCGGCATTCGTCGACAAACTGGCGTTCGGTTAGCGGACACTGGACTTCCCGAAGATAGCCTAACCGATCATTCAATCGGGTGGACAAACAATAGGATGAAAAGTGGCGGCAAAATAGATACTAAAAAAATACGGCCGCAAAAAAAACAGTGGCCAACAAACCTAATACAAGTCGGGCAATCTCCGACGGCATATAATGAAATACGGTCATTGTGTGTCGGCGGCGGTTGCGATGTGGCCACTGATGGTCAGTAATGTAATGACCCGTCGGGTGTAAAGTCCAACACAAAAAAAAATGTTTTTTTTTGTTTTGTGTTTGCAATGAATTGACCGCTAGTTTTGGTTTTGTTTATTATTTCAATGTATTTCCAAAACATTAATAACGTTTGTAAACAAACAACAAATATATATATATAAATAATGTCCACATTTGTGATCATAGCGATGGCCAACACCATAGAGAGATACTATTAATTATTTACTAAAACAATTGATATTTTAATTTATTTTTTAATTATTATTTTTAAAAATATAATATAATTATTTATTTATTTGTTTGGTTAACTATAAATATATTGTATATTAACATTAATTATTTTTTTACCATGCTAATTAACATGAATTATAATAAAAAAATAATTATTTATTTAATTATTATATAATATAATTAATTAATTAATTTGTTTGTTTAACTATAAATATATTGTATATTAACATTAATTTTTTTTACCATGCTAATTAACATGAATTATAATAAAAAAAAATAATTATTTATTAATTTAGA